>NC_050581.1:16034681-16325130 GCF_011100635.1 Trichosurus vulpecula
AAAAGAAAATGGCAAAACACTCCATTATCTTTACCAAGAAAACCCCAAATGGGGTCACAAAGAATTGCATGTAAGTGAAAACAACTGAACTTCCTCATGTAGTTCTGAAGTATTAGAATTCAAATGTGGTAATTCTACTGCTACTGTTCCATTTCAGAATTATTGTTTTCTTCTTTCTAGTTTCATCTCTAAGTGCTATCAGGGTGATATGATATTCATTATCATAACAAGCTATCTCATTTTCACCTCAACTGATTTTTGCTATCTCTTCTTGTCCCCTTAAAGCTTTGTAATTCAGCTTGTATTCTAAACCAAAGCTGTCTTCAACAGCTACCTTATGCTACTTGACAAAGAGAAAAAATGTCTGTTGGTTGACAGATAGATTTGGTCTTCTCACTGTAGTAACTGCTTTATATTTGTTAAATGTATTTAACAAAGACTGACAATCAGGATTAATGTCTTTACTTCTATCTACTTCCCATTTTGTAGCATCAACATTTGTTTAAATAGGTTGGTTGTAGTTCATGCAATTTTAAGTGGTATCCTCTTTTTATCTTTATCCCCTTTTCTAATAAGGTGTTAATTTTGACCTTTGCTCTAAACAGATCAATGATCTTACTGCACAGCTTTTAAGTAATCTATATAAGCCTCTAGCCTTTCATTTCTTAATGTCCTATCACTTCTTACAACATATTTTGCCAAGATCTCTTCACTATGCCAACCTTGACACTGAAGCCATCTTTAATAAATGGAAGAACGATAACCAGTATTTATAAGGAACTTTGAAAAATCGTGAAGCTATTTACATAAATTATCCCATTAGAGCCTCACCACAAATCTGTGAGGAAGGTGCTACACATATTATTATTTCCATTTTACTGATGAGAAAACTGAGATAGAGCCATTAAAAGATTTATCCATGGTGACAGACCACAAATACTTAATTTACAGAATTCTATCATATTCTATATATGTCCTCTATTTCTGATCTTTTACAACTACCTTTGTGATATTCTTTTATGTATATATTATAAACAATACAAGGTCAGATGACAATATATTCTAGAAAACATTTCTTGTCCTTGGACACATGATGAAACCGAATCTGCCAACTCTTATATATGCCACTCTGAAGAGAACAACTTTTATGTCTTCAGATTTTATTTTTAGTAAGACTGTCCATATAGATAAGAAACAGTTCTTCTAGTCATAGATTCACTGGTCATTGAAGAAAGAGCTCTCATGTAAGTATACCAATCTTCACTTAATATTTGTACATAATCTGAGGTGACTTAAGTGGTTTAGAATGCTAGACCTGGAGTCAGGAAGACCTGAGTTCTAATCTACCATGAGTCACTTGTTAACCGTATGACCCTGGGTAAGTCACATAACTTTTGTTTGCCCGAGTTGCCTCTTCTGTAAAATAAAAATAACACCTACCTCCCAAGACTGTTATCAGGATCATATGAGATGATATTCGTAAAGTACTTTATAAACCTCAAAGTACTATGTAAGTGCTAGTTATTATTTATCTAGTTGTGGATGGTCTAAAATCTGGGATTCTTCATGTTTGTTATGTTATGAAAACAAAGTATCAGTAGCTTATTTTCTATTTCAACCTCAAAAATAAGTTTAAAGTGTTAAAAGCCTGTAATTAAAGAAACAAAAAAGTCTGCTTTCTAATTTAAAATCCATTACAATAATTGAAAATAATTTTCGGTGTGATACCAATGTTTTGTCTTCTTCTTAAAACATTACAAACTATGAGGAAAGGCCTTTATAATCTTAGTGTCTAGGAGCTCCAAAAGACATTAATCCTTCAGTAAGAGCCCACATAATACTTTGGGATATAAATATATGCAGACCTTCACATACAAAAGTGACTACATTATCTTGTCAAGCAACCAAGGCATACTTGTTGAGTAAGTAGGTTAAAAGCTAGATACTGTTTCTTGCTCCCCCAGGACAATAAGCTAGTTAGAATAAGGGTTAAGTTGTTGAATTGTTTCAGTAGTGCTCAACTCTTCATGTCCCTATTTGGGAGTTTTGTTGGCGAGGACACCACAGTGATTTGCTATTTCCTTCACCAGTTCATTTTACGGATGTTAAAACTGAGGCAAAAAAAAGTGACTTGCCCAGGGTCACACAGCTAGTACGCCTCTGACACTGTATTTGAACTCATGAACATGAGTCTGTCTTTTTGATTCCAAGCCCAGTGTCCTATGCACCACCTAGTTGCCCAGGCTTATAATCAGTGTCAATAGTAGTGATGATAATAATAATAATTATATGGATAAGGACTAGATCTATGATTTCATTGGTATAGGGAGCTCTAGGGTGAGGAAACTCCTACCAATGTAGATCAACAACTCTTTTTCACCTTAGTCTTCAAGAGTTGTTAAAGGCACTGAAAGATCAAGTGACAGCCTGCTTAGAGTCACACAATCAGAATGTCAGAGGCAGAATGTGAACTCTGGTCTTCCTGATTCTGAGAGGCCAGTTCTTTATTCACTGAAATATGCTGTCATTATTAACAACTCATATGTACATACTGTTTCAAGGCCTCTCTTTGGGAAAAAAAAAATCTAACTGGTCCCTTTGGATATAAGAAGCTGTAGACCTTGGCCCTGTTAGCATTACTTTCTCTGAGTTAGAGATACTCTAGAATCTAGAACAAAGGAAGACTCCACCTAGAATCCAAAAATTGCAAAAGCTTCAGTATTCCGGTGAGAATTTGTAAATATCTATTTCATTTTGCTCCAGATGGTTTCCTTTGTAAATCCCGGTTCCTACTCTGCTCTCAATCTGAAGCCTCAAAACTCAGATTGCATTATGTAGGGGACAATCAGGAAAGGTTAAGCCTCATAGGCAGTGAGACTCTTACCTACTACTTGTCCCAATTCGACTGTCAATCACCCTCAAAGGAACAAGCATATTTTAACAGGATTATCAACTTCTTGATCACAGCAATCTCTGCCCAAGGGAGAGTTAGTCAACCAGCATTTATTAATGGCCTTTTTCATTCCAGGTACTGTGCTAAGCACCAAGAACAAAAAGAAAGGTAAAACATAGTTTTTGCTTTCAAAGAGCTCATAGTCTAATGCGGAAGTTCAAAAGATGTAGATATACACATCTCTATCTTTTCCTATTTGAAGTGAATTCACTACCCCAAACCAACCGGACACTGTTAACCTCAAAGCTTGATCTCCTCTTTTTAAACTATGTATAATATTCCCAAATAAATGATAACCAGGATCCCAACTTAGAAAGACTTCCTTTCCTCCTCATTATGAGGAAAGTTGTTTACTTTTATGCCAAATAGAACACTTTTCCTACCCCACCCCCCAATCCCAACTGTGCAACTAAGTTTTATGAATGATGGCAAATGGAACTTTTGATTTACAGGAAAATATCCATGGGAAAATGACTGGGTGGTGGTAGATGGGTATATAATATCTTCATATGGACAGCACTATTATAAAGAACAATGTAATTTAACATTCTACTCTTCTGTACCTCAAGAATATCTTGAATGCTGGCAAGTCACACAAAAAAGGGGACAAATGAACTGAGGTAGAGTTTTACCTTGTAAATGAATGTATATAGATATACCTCAGAATTACGGAGGCAGCAAGCAATCCAGCAGACTCTGTCCTTGGTTCCATACTCTTCTAACTAGCCAGGGCAGTAAAAGGATGCACAGATACTTTATTACATGCAGTAGCAGATGGATCTCGAAAGGAACGGAGTCTTGGAAAATATATTTCAACTTGATTTTCAAAGCTTCAAAATTTAGGATCAAAATGACAACGAAGATGGAAAAAGTAAGACAAAACACAAGTGCCTCCATAACCTCTCGGGGAAAATAGCGACTTTACTTGAAAAGTCTAAGGACATCAATTAAGCAATTTCAAAATTTGGGATCGAAGCCAGTGGAGTCGAGAGGAAAGGAAGGCAAAGTGCATGTGCTTTCCTAGCCTGTTTGAGAAGTTTTTGAATTGTCTGATCTCTGCTCTAATACAATCCTAACTCATCTGCTATATTCTCTTGGATATTTTCCCATACACCTAAATGTCCATTTGCCATCAATCATAAAGCACAATTAGGGAAAAATGGGAGGGGGGAGAAAAAGTTTTGTTTGGCATAAAAGTAAACAATTTTCCTCAGCGTAAGGGTAACCGGAAGTCTTTCTAAGTTGAGGTCCTGGTTATCATTTATCTAGGAATACAGTACATGTTTTCAAAGAAGAGGTCAAGTTTTGAGGTTAACAGGATCCGTCTGGTTTGGGGTAGTGTATTAAGTTCAAATAGGAAAAGTACAAAACTACCAAGAACCCTCAATGAAATAAAAATCTCAAGCATTTCCTAGGTTGAAGCAATTTTTGGATAATTTCCCCCATCTTTGAGGCTTGTTTTTCTGGGTGTGGGAGAGCATGAAATAACTTCTGGGTAACTATTACTTAATGAAGACACCTTTCCATTAAAAAAATGACCATAATTTGGCTTTGGATTTTGTTCCCCTCTAGGTTTTACTATTATGTAGAAGTTTGTGGGAACTGAGCTCATGTGACCAATTCACCCACCAAGAAGGCCCGCACTCCTCCTCCCTCCCGTCTGTTTTAAGTGTCTGAACGAAAGGAAATGCACTGAAAAGGAATAGCATTATGGGAGGGGAGAGTTAAGGTATTAGGAAAGCAAGAAATGAAGAAGTTCAACTAACTGGATTTGCAAATTCCACTTGTGCTTCTGAATAACAGACTTAATAAACTAACGTGATTTCCCCTCCCCCGTTAAAAAAAAAAACCACGAACCTCAATTATACTAAGGAAAAATCAAGTATCAACAAACCTTACATTTAAGAAAGGTAAAATGCATAAACATTATCGGCTGAGGGATCAGAAAATTCAGCAAGGGCAACAAATTTCCCAAGTACGGGTGGGGCGCGATTAGAAAACGGAGATTTTTTTGTCAAAACCCTCCAACCCCAAAGTCCCAAGCAGATAAAGACCCTGTTATGTGGGAAGGAGATGAGTTCGTGGTAGGCCTGTGTGACCCTATAACAGTAGGTTCCCCGGCCCCTCCAACTCCCCTCCCCTTCTCTGCAAGGCCCTTCTCAAGCCCGGCCTACACCCAGCTTCAGATAGCTCCGCAGCCCTCTCGGTGGCAGCCCAAAGCGCTGTCTCTCCCGCAAGAAAGGAGCCGAGGTAGAGCTTGCTCACAGGCTAAGTCAGCGCCCGGTAGCAGAGTCCCTGACTCCAGGAGGAACGTGCAAGGCTCTCTGCCGAGTCTGTGCTTCCACGCTGCCGAAGCCCGGGGCAGGAGAGAGGGAAGCGGGCAACTCACCAACGCAGTTGAGGTTCACCTGAGCGGCGCTGCGTGGCCTGGCGTGACGGGCGGCCGGCAAAGTGGCGAAGTAGGGAGGAGACGTCGCGGGCAGCAAATAGCACGGCCTGTGCGTGCTGGCAGCCAGTGTCCTTCTCTCCTGCTGCGCCGCCTCCGCGGCTAGGGGCCGAAAAAGAGAAAGGAAAGGAGGGGAGGGAGCTACACTTATCCCCAAGGCAATGCGCTAAAACGGAAAAGAGGGGGCAGGGGGAATCAGCTGCTTCCACTTGAGCCCACCCGCCAGCGGAGGTAGCAGTCCGCCCTCTCCTCCTCTCTGTGCTTCCCTCCTCCTCTTCCCCCAGCCGAAGGCCTGACCCTGTGACCTGCCGAAGCTGACTGGCTCCGACTCTAGTGCGTCTCCAGACCCCACCCCCCCTCCCCGGGTCCAAAGTTTTCCAACTGCGGAACGTGGAAGATTTTTTTTTTAGAAGGGCAACTCAAACCGGAAGGCGAGGGATAAATAAGGTATTAGAAAATATAAAAGGCTTTTCTCCCTTGTCCAGTCTCAGGCCCCTGTGAAACCTCTGCTTTGGGCGTAGTGCCTGATTCTGACCGGCTGAAAGTGCCGCCGCTGGAGAAGCGGGACAAAGGGGAGCATGGGCAAGTAGTCTCGGGACGAAAATCGGCTGTTTATTGCCCCCCGCCCCTTGACACCGTAACAAGCTCACACAGGCCTTAGCCGACGATAAAATGGCTCCAATATTTGTTGTAACTTCTCTCTCCCCCACCCCCCCAATCATCCTGTTGCTAGACAAATGCAGCTTGAGCCTTTGTAACAGTTCTAGCAAACAAATTAAACAAAAATGTGTTAAGCACCTATTATGGCTGGGCGTTGGATATATAAATGGCCCCTGACTTGAAGGAGCTTACATTTTATAAGGGGGTGGGGTGCACATAGAAAATTAAATATGAAGATATTTCTGAGGGTAGAACACTATACTTTTTTTTAATTTAAATTTTTTATTTTTTTTATTTTTAGTTTACAACACTCAGTTCTACATAATTTTGTTCCAGATTTTCTTCCCTCCCTCCCCCACACTCCCCAAGACATCATGGAATCCCATATATCTTCCACGCATAACTTTGCATTGAATTAATTTACACACTAGTCAAGTTGTGGAGAAGAATTATGACCAATGGAATGAATCATGAGAAAGAAGAAACAGAACCAAAAAAAAAAAACCACCCAAAAACAAAAAGAGGAAAAAAAGTGAGCATAAAGTGCGCCTCAATCTGCATTCATACTTCATAGTTCTTTCTCTGGATGTAGATAGTATTCTCCATTGTGAATCTTTTGGAGTTGTCTTTGCACCTTGTATTGCTGAGAAGAGCAAAGTCTGTCAGAGTTACTCCTCACAGAATCCATATATCTGGTTGCATATAATCTTCTCCCTGCTCTGCTCTGCTCACTCAGCCTTATGTCCTGTAGGTTTTTCCAGGTTGTTATGAAGTCCGTGTCATCCCCATTTCTTATGGCACAATAGTATTCCATCACCTTCATATACCACAGCTTGTTCAGCCATTCCCCAATTGATGGGCATCCCTTTGATTTCCAATTCTTAGCTACCACAAAAAGAGCTGCTACAAATATTTTTGTACATATGGGTCCTTTTCCCACTTGTGTGATCTCTTTGGGATACAACCCTAGACCCTGCTGGGTCGAAGGGTATGAACACTTTTATAGCCCTTTGGGCATAGTTCCAAATTGCTCTCCAGAATGGCTGGATCAGTTCACAGCTCTACCAGCAATGTAACAATGTTCCAATTTTCCCACATCCTCTCCACCATTTATTATTTTCCTGTTTTGTCAGGTTAGCCAATCTGACAGGAGAGATGTGGTACCTAAGAGTTGTTTTGATTTGTATTTCTCTAATCAGTAGTGATTTTGAGCATTTTTTCATATGCCTATAGATATCTTTAATTTCTTCCTCTGAAAACTGTCTGTTCATATCTTTTGACCATTTCTCAATTGGGGAATGACTTGTATTACTATATATTTGGCTCAGTTCCCTGTATATTTTAGAAATGAGGCCTTTATCAGAGACCCTGATTGTAAAGATTTTCTCCCAATTTTCTGCTTCCCTCCTAATCTTCGTTGCATTGGCTTTTTTTGTACAAAAATATTTCAATTTAACATAATCAAAATTATCCATTTCGCATTTTGTAATGCTCTCTATCTCTTGTTGGGTCATGAATTCTTTTCTTTTCCATAAATCTGATAGGTGAACTATTCCTTGATCTCCCAAATTGCTTATAGTATCAGCCTTTATTCCTAAATCATGAACCCATTTTAACTTTATTTTGGAATATGGTGTAAGATATTGGTCTATGCCCAGTTTCTGCCCTACCATTTTTCCAATTCTCCCAGCAGTTTTTGTGAAATAGTGAATTCTTAGCCCAGAAGCTGGCCTCTTTGGGTTTATCAAAGAGACTAGATTTGTTGACTTCTCCATTTTATGTACCTATCCTATTCCACTGATCCACGGTTCTGTTTCTTAGCCAGTACCAGGTAGTTTTGATGACACTATACTTTTGACAGAAGTTAGAGAGATAAGCAAGGAGGACCTTCCAGGCATGAGGGAAAGCCCATACAAAGGCATGGAGACCGCTGAAGAAATGTTCTGTAAAAAGAGCAGCAAGTAGGCCAATTTGACTTCCTTAAGGCTGTGTTTGAAGGAGATATAGGTTTGTTTGTTTTTTTTTAATTCTAGGACCTTGTGCTCTGCAAGAAGCAAACCACTGAATGGGGGGGTGGGGGCGGGGATGGGTGTGGTGATAATATGTTCAAGCCCGTGAATTTAGAATACCACTTAAGAAGAAAACACCTTACCTAGAAGGAGCCCCAAGTCGTTTTTCTATTATCTATTAAATTTATTAGTATAAACAGTAATCTAATAATAATGAAATAATGACCTTTAAATGGAGCTTTAAAGTTTCCAAAATTATGTGTGTGTGTGTATGTGTGTGTGTGTGTGTGTGTGTGTGTGTGTGTGTAATATTTGAGAAGATACCTCATTTGAAACTAGATAAGAGGCAGTACCTTTCACTCCACGGATTGCCTCTTCTGCAAAATTGCAAAGTACCCTTTGGTCTTACAGTTAATAATTAGGCTAGGCCTACTTAAACAAATTATCCAGATACTTTTGGCTAAAAATAAAGGTAAACAACTAATATTAGATATTTCAGATGAAAGATGGAACTTTTTTTGGAGGGGAGGCCAAATTATCTGAATGATTAAATTTGAAAAGTAATTCAGATTCATGAGTCTATTCATACACACACATATATATTTATACAACTTGACTTAGAAAGGGAAAACATTGCTATTTTTCCAATACTTGGGAAGGGTTCTTTTTTTAATATCACTCTAACCCATCACTTACATTAAAAAAAAATTTTCAATTCTCCTGGAAATTAATCAATAGGAGCTCTGGGTAGAGAATAATACATTTGCAGTGGGGTAGATATGATTGGAATGAAAAGATTCCAGCTAACTTCCATTTTTTTTAAGGTAAAGGGGGAAGGGGAGAGGAAAGCCAGACAGGATAGGAAGTGAGTTGGTTCCCTCTGTCTTTGACCTTTTGGGAATATATGGCTAGTAGTGGTATATCTGGGTCAAAAGGTTATAGTTTAGTGATGTTTTTAGTATTATTACAAATTTTCCAGAAAGATTTGGTCAATTCACAATCCCAATAGTCTACCTCTGATTCTGGCAAGAGAAAGAAAGGGAGTATTATTCTTTATAGACTTGTAATGTTAATACAATTTGAAGATGTTTCCCATCCATTAACAGGCCCGTGTGACCTGAGTCAAATGGAAGTCTGAGTCACATGAGCCTGTGGTGGGTGGAGCTTGCTGAGTGGGTAGAGCAGAGCTGAGAGGAAGTGAGACAGAGCAGTCCGAGCTGGGAGAGAGACACACACAGAGCAGCAGCTAGTGAGAGTGAGAGAGGGAATGCTTTTGCCCTTATTTGTGGGAAGGCCTAACAGAGGGAGGGCTTGAGGATGGCAGTCCCCCCTGCACTGATAATGTGTATAGATTTCTTTGTTGCTAATGATGGATTTGGCTTTCTGGTGTTGGGATTTGGCTTTCTGGTGTTTGAATAAATGTTTTGGTTCTGCCTTCAATGAAGAGAGTCTGTTATATTTTGCGGTTAAGAACTATGCCAGAATATGCATAGCCGCCACAGCCACTATGGGTATGGCATTGGCGCTACAAGCCTGTGCAATGGAATTGAAACACTACTTGAGATCTTAGCTTTTAGAGCCAAAAACCTTTGAGATTGGCTCCTCCAGCTTTTTGATTTTACAATTGAATTTCCTCAGGCCCAAGGAGGTAAAGTGATTTACCCAAGGTCATAGATTTAGAGCTGCAAGGGTTCTCAGAGGCTATGAGGAAACTGAAGTTCAGGAAGATTGTACTTGCCTGAGGTCATACAAGTAATAAGTGTCAGAGGTGGGATTTGAACATGAGTCTTTTTGATTCTATAGCCAATGGAGTCTTTTGCCACTTTTTCCTCCAAGTTTTTCCATTGTGCTAACAGTCTACTTCTTTACAACTGTAAGAGCAAACAAAGTGGGACTTTTGGCTGTTTTTGGAGTTCTAGTTCTTCTCAGCAGTAAAGTAATCAAGTGCCTTTGATTGAGTCTTGCCTTTGATTGAATCAAGAGTCTTTGATGACCTGCTTAAGTCACAAGAAAGCCTAAGTCACATGAGTTTGAGTCACATGAGCTTGGGTCACAAGGGTTGTGATGCCCTATTCTGAGGTTAGCATTTTTCTTTGAGACTCACTCATGGGAAGAGTATTTGGGTGATGTAGCCAAATGAGACTCTGGGTAGCCGTTAAGGAGCCCCCCTGGCTTTGAAAACCCAGATGTTGGTGCTTTTCTTCTCTGGTAACTATGTATATATGTATGTAATGGTCAGCCAGCTAGAAGCTCTGTCTGTTGATTTGTGTTATTTTCTCTGCTTGTAATTCCTGCTTGTATTTTCTCTGAAGTTCAGGGTGCTGACTTTTCCACCTGAACTAAGTAAATTATGTATACATTTAATTAAAGTAAGATTGTTAACCCTTTTAAAGTTGCTTTCCTTTAGAAAAGCAGATCAAAGAACTTGTGCTAGCAGCCCATGCTGGTGTTGTTGGTCTTACACCCCCACAGCAGCTGCAAGTAATGTTGTTACAACAGCTCAGTGCTTTTGTCATAAAACTATGGTCCTACTATTTGTCTTCTCCAGAGTAGAAATAGCTGGCACGGCTAGGTGCTAGGTGATCATTTGGGTCAGTAGTTGTTTTCCAAGCCAATTACAAGGTGAAATAGACCCAGAAAACTTGATGTATAGGAAAAAGAAAAAAATAATGATGATACCTGACATATGTGTGTGTATATAGATGTAATGCTTACTATGTGCCAGGCACTATGCTAAACAATTTATAAATATTATCCCATTTGTTCTTCACCAAAACCCTGAGAGGTCGATGCTATTATTGTCCCCATTTTACAGATGAAGAAACTGAGGTAAACAGGGATTATGTGACTTGCCCAGCATCCAAGGAAGGATTCAAACCTGGCGTTTTCTAATTCCAACTTCAGCACTATCCACTGCACCACCTAGATGGCTCAATGTAAATTACCTGGTACTCTTAGGCTTTTATTTAATTATTTTTTGCTAAATGATTTACTATAGTTTGAAGTGACTGACACACCTCTCAAAATCAAGCAATTTGAGCTATGTACAGTACTCAATATGCTGTACAATGAAGCAATATACAGTATTCAAAATTGTGGTTGCCATTCAAACCCGCCCTGCATTGTTTGATCAGAGACATTCCTATGTAAGCATGTACAGCAATCACTTTAGCTAAAATTAGAAGGATTGTTCTCAGGGAAGCTAGGTGGCACAGTGAATAGAGCACTGAGCTTGGGGCCAGGAGGACCCAAGTTCAAATCTGGCCTCAGACACATGACGCATGTACTAGCTGTGTGACCTTGGGCAAGTCACTTGACCCCAATTGCCCTGCCAAAAACAAAAAAGGATTCTTCTCTTGCTAAACTTATGTTGTTTCAGTATATTATTCTCTATCTAGTCTGGACTTTCATGGGAAAGTTAGAATTAGAGAAGATGGCTGATTTTTCTTGTGCTTTGTAGTGTCATGGAGAAGCAGTGTGGTATAGTAGATAGAGAGTTGGCCGTTGCAGCCAGAAAGACCAGTGTCTAAGTCTTGCCCCTTTTACATATCATCTATGTGACCCTTGGTAAGTCACTTGACCTCTTAGTTCTCTGGTCAGCTTTCCAGGACTAAAAGTTTGGAAAAGGTGTCCTATACTGATGAAATCACAGGTACAGTTCCAAATTACTCTTCAGAATGGTTGATTCAGTTCACAACTCTACCAATTATGCATTTAGTGTTCCAATTTTCCCACATCTTCTCCAACACCCATCATTTTCCTTTTCTGTCATTTTAGTCAATCTGACAGGTGGTACTTCAGTTGCTTTAATTTGCAATTCTGTAATCAATAGTGATTTAGATAATTTTTTCATATGACAATAGATAGCTTTAATTTCTTCATCTGAAAAGTGCCTCTTCATATCCTTTGATTGTTTATCAATAGGGGAATCACTTGCATTCATATAAATCTGACTCAGTTCTTGATATATTTAAGAAATGAGGATTTTCTCAGAAACACATAAAAATAGTTTCCCTTCTTTCTGTTTTCCTTCTAATCTTGATTGCATTCATTTTGTTTGTTTGTGTAAAAGTGTTTTTTTTTAATTTTTTGTAATCAAAATCATCAATTTTGCATTTCATAATGTTCTCTACTTCTTATGTGGTCATAAATTCTTCCCCTTCTCCATAGATCTGACAGGTAAACTATTCTTTGCTTTCCTAATTTGCTTAATGTGTCACCCTTTATGTCTAAATTATGTGCCCATTTTGACCTTATCTTGGTATACTGTGTAAGATGTTGGTCTATATCTAGTTTCTGCCATACAAGTTTCCAGTTTTCCCAGCAGTTTTTGTCAAATAGTGAGTTCTTATCCCAGAAGCTGGAGTCTTTGGGTTTATCAAATAGTAGATTACTATAGACATTAACTACTGTGTCTTATGTACTTAGTTTATTCCACTGATGCACCACTCTGTTTCTTAGCCAGTACCAAATAGTTTTGATGATTGCTGCTTTGTAATATAGTTTTAGATCTAGCATGGCTAGGCCACCTTTGTTTGCATTTTTTTTCATTAATTTGCTTGATGTACTTGACATTTTTTTCATTAATAAATTTATTTTTTATTTTTAGTTTACAACACTCAGTTCCAAGAGTTTTTGGGTACCAAATTTTCTCTCCCTTCCATTCCTCCCTCTGCCCCCCAAGATGGAATAGAGTCCAGTGAAGGTTCTACATATACCTTCGCATTGAACTTATTTACATAATAGTCCAGTTGTAATGAAGAATTATAACCAATGAAATGAATCATTAGAAAGAAGAGATGAAACCAAAAAAGAAGGAAAAAAAAGAGAGCAAATGGTTTGCCTAAATCTGCATTTAGACTCCATAATTCTTTCTCTGGATGTGCATAGCTTTTTTCCATCTTGAGTCTTTTGGAACTGTCTTTGCGCCTTGCATTGATGAGAGGAAACAAATCTATAAAAGTTAGTCCTTACAGATACCATGTGTCTGTGATTGTGTTTAATGATCTCTTGGTTCTGCTCCCCTCATTCAGCATCAATTCATATATGTCATTCCAAGTTATAATGAAGTCCATCTGCTCCTCATTTCTTACAGCACAATAGTATTCCATTATATTCATATACCAAAATTTGTTTAGCCATTCCCCAATTGATGGAGACCCCCTTGATTTCCAATTCTTTGCTACCACAAAAAGAGCTGCTATAAATATTTTTGTACATACAAGTCTCTTTCCCACTTGTATGATCTCTTTGGGATACAGCCCTAGAAGTGCTGGATCAAAGGGTATGCACATTTTTATAGCCCTTTGGGCATAGTTCCAGATTGGTCTCCAGAATGGCTGGATCAGTTCACAACTCCACCAACAATGTAACAATGTTCCAATTTTCCCACATCCTCTCCACCATTTATTATTTTCCTGTTTTGTCGGGTTAGCCAATCTGACAGGAGAGCTCTGGTACCTAAGAGTTGTTTTGATTTGCATTTCTCTAATCAGTAGTGATTTAGAGCATTTTTTTATATGCCTATAGATATCTTTAATTTCTTCCTCAGAAAATGGCCTGTTCATATCTTTTGACCATTTCTCAATTGGAGAATGACTTGTATTCCTATAAATTTGACTCAGTTCCATGTATATTTTAGAGACGAGGCCTTTATCAGAGACCCTGATTGTAAAGATTCTTTCCCAATTTTCTGCTTCCCTTCTAATCTTGATTGCACTGGCTTTATTAGTACAAAAACTTTTCAGTTTAACATAATCGAAATTATCCATTTTGCATTTCATAATGCTCTCTATCAGTTGTTTGGTCATAAATTCTTCCCTTCTCCATGAATCTAAAATGTAAACTATTCCTTGCTCTCCCAAATTGCTTATAGTATTATCTTTTGTTCCTAAATCATGAACCCATTTTAACTTTATTTTGGTATATGGTATAAGATATTGATCTATGCCCAGTTTCTGCCCTACCATTTTCCAATTTTCCCAGCAGTTTTTGTGAAATAGTGAGTTCTTAATCCAGAAGCTGGACTCTTTGGGTTTATCAAAGAGTAGATTGCCGTAGTCTTTGACTACTGTATCTTGTGTACCTAGCCTATTCCACTGATCCACCAGTGTGTTTCTTAGCCAGTACCAAGTAGTTTCGATGACTGCTGCTTTATGGTACAGTTTAATATCTGGTATGACTAGGCCACCTTCCCTAGCATTTCTTTTCTTTAATTCTCTTGACATTCTGGACCTTTTGTTCTTCCAGATGAATTCTATTGTTATTTTATCGAGCTCGGTAAAATAATTTTTTGGTAGTTTGATTGGTATGGCAATGAATAAATAAATTAGGTAAAATTGTCATTTTTATTATATTAGCTTGGCCTAACAATGAGCAATTGATGTTTTTCCATTTATTTAGATGTGACTCTATTTGTGTAAAAAGTGTTTTGTAATTATGTTCATATAGGCCCTGGGTTTGTCTTGGCAGGTAGACTCCCAATATTTTATAGTGTCTACAGTTACTTTAAATGGAATTTCTCTTTTTATCTTTTGCTGTTGGGCTTTGTTAGTAATATATAGGAATGCTGAGGATTTATGTGGGTTTATTTTATATCCTGCAACTTTGCTAAAGTTTTTTTTTTATTATTTCGAGTAGTTTTTTACTTGATTCTCCAGAATTCTCTAAGTAAATCATCATATCATCTGCAAAGAGAGATAACTTGGTTTCATCTTTGCCTATTCTAATTCCTTCAATTTCTTTTTCTTCTCTTACTGCTAAAGCTGACATTTCTAGTACCAAATTGAGTAATAGGGGTGATAATGGACATCTTTGTTTCACTCCAATTTTATTGGGAATGCATCTAGCTTATCCCCATTCCATATAATGCTTGGTGACAGTTTTAGGTAGATGTTACTTATAATTTTAAGGAAGATTCCATTTATTCCTATACTTTCCAGTGTTTTCAATAGGAATGGGTGTTATATTTTGTCAGAAGATTTTTCTGCATCTATTGAGATAATCATGGTTTCGACTAGTTTTGTTGTTGATACAATGAATTATGCTGATAGTTTTCCTATTATTGAACCAGTGTGGCATTCCTGGAATAAATCCTACTTGTTCATAGTGTATTATTCTCATAATAAGTTGCTGTAGTCTTTTTGCTAATATTTTATTTAAAATTTTTGCATCAATATTCATTACGGAAATTGGTCTCTAATTTTCTTTCTCTTTTTTAACTCTTCTGGTTTAGGTATTTGTACCATATTTATGCCAGAAAAAGAATTTGGTAAGACTCCTTCTTTGCCTATTTTCACAAATACTCTATAAAGTATGGGAATTAATTGTTCTTTAAATGTTTGTTAGAATTCACATGTATAATCATCTGGTCCTAGAGATTTTTTCCTAGGGAGTTCATTGATGGCTTGCTCAATTTCTTTTTCTGAGATGGGGTTATTTAGGTGTTTCACTTCCTCTTCTGTTAATCTGGGCAATTTATATTTTTGTAAATATTCATCCATTTCCCTAAGATTGTCAAATATGTGGGCATATAATTGGGCAAAATAGTTCCTAATTATTGTTTTAATTTCCTCTTCATTGGAGGTTAATTCACCCTTTTCATTTTTGATACTGGTACTTTGGTTTACTTTATTTTTTAAATCAAATTGACCAAATTTTATCAATTTTATTGTTTTTTCATAAAACCAGCTTCTAATTTTATTTATGACTTCAATATTTTTCTTTATTTCAATTTTATTAATCTCTCCTTTGATTTTCAGTATTTCTAATTTGATATTTAATTGGGGATTTTCAATTTGTTCTTTTTCTAGCTTTTTCAGTTGCATGCCCAGTTCATTGATCTCCTTTTCCTCTGTTTTATTCATGTAAGCATTTAGAGATATAAAACTTCTCCTAAGAACTGCTTTTGCTGCATTCCATAAGTTTTGGTATTTTGTCTCATTATTGTCATTCTCTTGGATGAAGTTATTAATTGTTTCTATGATATGTTGTTTGACCCACTCATTCCCAGTGTTCTCCCAGCCTGGACTGCTGGCTGAGTTCCACAGCTGCTCCTGCTTTGATGTGTTCTGGTGCAGTTCTTTGAGCTGGGTGCTCTCCCAGCCTACAGATCCATCCTGTCAACCATGCAGACTCTCCTGGCTTGGAAATTTCCCCCGATCAGTCTACTACTGGCTTCTAACTCTCTCAAATCTGCTCAATTTCACTTTTTTAGCAGTATCTGACAGAATTTTTAAGAGAACTCCGGTAAGATGATGTTTTCATGCTGCCATCTTGGGTCCACCTCCGATATTCTTGACTTTTTGTTCTTCCAGTTGAATTTTATTATTTTTTTCTAGCTCTATAAAATAATTTTTTGGTAGTTTTATTGGCATGGCACTGAATAATTAAACTAATTAAGGTAGGATTGTCTTTTTTATTATATTAGCTCAGCCTACCATGAGAAATTGATATTTTTCCAGTTGTTTAGATCTGACTTTATTTGTGTGGAAAGTGTTTTGTAACTATGTTCAATTGTGTTCCTGTGTTTGTCTTGGCAAGTAAACTCCCAAATATTTTATATTGTCTACAGTTGAAATGGAATTTGTCTATTTCTTGCTACTGAGCTTTGTTGATAATATATAGAAATGCTGATGATTTATGTGGATTTATTTTATATCCTACAACTTTGTTAAAGTTGTTAATTATTTCAGGAAGTTTTTTAGTTGACTCTTTAGGATTCTGTAAGAATACCATCATATTTATCTGCAAATAGTGACAGTTTTGTCTCCTCATTGCCAGTTCTAATTCCTTCAATTTCTTTTTCTTTTCTTATTGCTAAAACTAATATTTTTAGTACAATACTGAATAATAGTGGTGACAGCAGGGATCCTTCTTTCACTGCTGAACTTATTGAGAAGGCTTCTCTAGTTTATCCCCATTTCAGATAATACTTGTTGGTAGTTTTAGATAGATACTACTTATCGTTTTAAGGAAAGCTCCAGTGGTGGGATTCAAATAAATTAACAACTGGTTCTCTACCCTAAGGACCATTTTAAGTAGTGAATAGAGCACTGGTCTTGGAGTCAGGAAGACCTGAGTTAAAATCTTGCCCCAGCTATTTACTAGTAAGGCATTGTACTTTCTATGCCCAAAATGGGTTGAGGTAATATGAGCTATATGGTCTTTAAGATCCCTACCAGGTCCAAATCTATGATTCTATGATCCTTTGAGTGGAAGGTCCTGATCTGGATGCAGGGAGACTGGTTAGTATCATGTATGCATTGTGCATGTATTCATGTACATGTATAGATGTGGTGATGTGTTATAAGAGAACATACAATTTTTTGAATTTAGCCATCTGTAGGCAGGGTGCTGGACCAGATGACCTCTACACCTCTCTTACATGATGCTGTGGGTGTAGGAACCTGTGTGTGATTATACATAAAGAACCAAGTATGTGCCTGTGTGAATGTGTCAGAGTATGGATTAAGGACTGGAAGAGACCTTAGAGATTGTACCCAATCCCTTCATTTTACAGAGAAAGCAACCTGAGGCCCACAGAAAGGCAGTGACTTGCCCAAGGTCGCATGGGAGTATCTGGCTGAGCTCCTATTTGAACCCAGTTCCTTGAGCACTAAGTGTATCTACATCTGGATAGATGAGCTGTGAGTCCAATCCAGTTCTGGTCTGCCATGATCCAACTCAGGTTGTGATTTTGACTGTGTACTGAAAAAACACTTTGGGTAAAAAATAAAAATAATATTAAAAAAGAGAAAAAGAGGCAAAGAGGCGAATTAATTATTTTTAAAGAAACACTTCTGGGGCAACACTGCTGCTTCTGTCTGATTGCATGTTCATCTGCTTTCACAGGCATGTGTGTGCATACACCTGTGTGTGGCACCTATGAGGACTGGAGTTCTACTGTGAAGGAGGAACTGTATGTATATATGCATGTATGTGCATGTGTATGTGCATATATTAGGTGAACCTGTGTGCAAAAGTAGCTAGGCAAGCCTGAATACCACCCCCCCCAGGACCTTTAGTCAGCTGTGCTAGGAAACCTTATCTCTTAGCTCTCCTGTATATCCCTGGATGGAAAGTGTCTTCCCCAACCCCATACCTAGTGACCACTCCAGAGATAGAGCAGAAACTCTCTTACTGGGACTAACCTCCTTCTGATGGATCTATTAAGCTCAGGAGTCAGGCTCAGATATGATTGGGGTGGGGGGAGACATCAGGTGGCTTAAGAAGGGGTAAACCCTCCTGAGTCCAAAAATTGAAGCAGTTATAGCTTTCTAGATGATCAGTATTGGATGGTCTGGGACTGGCTGCTACATGTCCAGCCTGGCTGAGATAGGGAGACCCAGTATCAAAACAAAAACAAAAACCTAACTTCCTCATCCCCATCTTCATCCTCATCATTACCCCATATCTCTATCTCCATCTTCATTCTAACCCCTATCCTTCATCCTCTCCAGAAACCTAGATCTCCCTGGCAGTCTCATCCCCGCGTACCAAACAAAAATAAAAAAGAAATTAAAAAAAATGCTTTCCTATTTATTATTCATATGTTTCTACACCCAGCTGAGAGATACAGTTATTCTAGCTCAGGCAGGGCCTGTGAGTAGGGTGGTGTGGGTATAATGACACCAGTTATTACCTTCTTCTCAGGGCTCCTATTAACCTGCCTGCTGGGCAGAGACTCCCTGCTCTCAGCTTCTTTGTTCCTTAATTATCACTGGGCAGCCCCTGCTCACCGCCGTGCCACTTTCTAAGAAGCTGTCAGCCTCCCCTTCCTGGCCCCCTCCCCCACCTCCTTTGCAGACTCTGCCCTAATGGTGTGCCCCCTTGCCTCTTTGCACCTTGCCTTTTCTTACCTCCTGAACTTGGCAGAGACCACCGCTCCCTCCTTTCTTACCCTGGCTGTGGGTCCCTCTCCTTGACTTTCCCAGTTCTGCTTCGGCTCCCCTCCAGAAAGCCTTTTCTAATTAATCCCACTCTGTTTGGATCCACCTCAGCCCTTCTGGCTCTCACATCTCTAACTCCAGATGTCCTGCCTTTCTCAGGTTCTTGGCCCTGATTACAAGTGCCATTTTAACAACTAGTTCACTGAACTCAACATAAAATTAGGTATCAGTTCTGTTGAACCAGTGCGAACCAGCTGAATCCCACCAGTGCAAAGCTCCATTTATTCCTATGCTCTCTAGTGTTTTCCTTTTCTTTCTTTTTTTTGATGAGGCAGTTGGCTTAAGTGACTTGCCTAGGGTTGCACAGCTAGTAAGTGTCAAGTGTTTGAGGCAGGATTTGAATTCTGGTCCTCCATACTCCAGGGCCTGTGCTCTATCCACTGTGCCACCTAGCTGCACCACTCTCTAGTGTTTTTAATAGGAATGGGTGCTGTATTTTCTCAAAAGCTTTTTCTGCATCTGTTGAGATAATCATGTGATTCTGTTAGTTTTGTTATTGATATGGTCAATTGTGCTACTAGTTTTCTCAGTATCAAAACCATTCCTGCATTCCTGGCATAAATTCTACCTTGTCATAGTATATTATCCTTGTGATAAATTGCCGTAACCTCTTTGCTAATATTTTATTTACAATTTTTGCATTAATATTTATTAAGGAAATTGGTCTTTCTCTGTTTTGGCTCTTCCTGGTTTAGGTATCAGTACCATATTTGTGTCGTAAAAGGAATTTTCCTATTTTTCCAAATAGTTTTTGTATAGTATTGGAATTAATTGTTCTTTAAATGTTTGGTAGAATTCACTTCTAAATCCATCTGTCCCTGGAGATTTTTTCTTAAGGAATTCATTGAGGTTTGTTCAATATTTTTTTTGTCCAAAATGGGGTTATTTAAGTATTTTATTTCCTCTTCTGTTAATCAGGACAATTCGTGTTTTTGTGAACATCTATCCATTTCACTTAGATTGTCAGATTTATTGGCATATAGTTGGGCAAAATATTGTTTTAATTTCCTCTTCATTGGTGGCGATATCACCCTTTTCATTTTTGATACTTTTACTTTGGTTTTCTTTTTTAAAACAAATTAACCAAGGTTTATCTATTTCATTTTGTTTTTTTTTAAATAAAATTAGCTCTTAGTTTTATTTATTATTTCAATATTCTTAATTTAAATTTTATTTTTCTTTCCTGTGATTTTCAGAATTTCTAATTTGTTATTTAGTTGCAGATTATTAATTCGTTCTCTTTCTAGCTTTTTAAATTGCATGCCCAATTCATTGATCTGCTGTTTCTCTATTTTATGTAAGCATTTAGAGATGTAAAATTTCCCCTAAGTACTGCTTTGCTGCATCCATAAATTTTAATATGTTGTCTTATTATTGTCATTCTCTTTAATGAAACTATTGTTTCTGTGATTTGTTGTTTGACTCACTCATTCTTTAGGATTAGATTATTTGATTTCCAAGTAATTTTTAGCCTATCTTTCCAATACCCTTTATTTTTTTTTTTGATTTAAATTTATTTATTTAACATATTTGGTTTTCAGCATTGATTTTCACAACATTTTGAATTACAAATTTTCTCCCCATTTCTACCCTCCCCCCCACTCCAAGATGGCATATATTCTGGTTGCCCTGTTCCCCAGTCAGCCCTCCCCTCTATCACCCCTCTCCCCTCTCATCCCCTTTTCCCTTCCTTTCTTGTAAGGCAAGATAAATTTCTACGCCCCATTGCCTGTGTATCTTATTTTTTAGTTGCATGCAAAAACATTTTTTTTTTGAACATCTGATTTTAAAACTTTGAGTTCCAAACTCTCTCCCCTCTTCCCTTCCCACCCACCCTCCCTAAGAAGTCGAGCAATTCAACTTAGGCCACACATGTATCATTATGTATAACCCTTCCACAATACTCATGTTGTGAAAGGCTAACTACATTTTGCTCCTTCCCAACCCATCCCGCTTTGTTGAATTTTCTCCCTTGACCCTGTCCCCTTTCCAAAGTGTTTGTTTTGATTACCTCCACCCCCATCTGCCCTCCCCTCCATCCCCCCCCCCCTTTTATTTTTTTTTTATCTTCCTCCCTCTTCTTTCCTGTGGGGTAAGATACCCAACTGAGTATGTATGGTATTCCCCCTCAGGCCAAATCTGATGAGAGCAAGGTTCACTCATTCCCCCCTCACCTGCCCTCTCCCCTCCTCCCACAGAACTGCTTCCTCTTGCCACCTTTATGCGAGATAATCCACCCCATTCTATCTCTCCCTATCTTTCTCTCTCAGTATGTTGCTCTCTTGTCCCTTAATTTCATTTTATTTCTTTTAGATATCTTACCTTCATCTTCAACTCACCCCGTGTCTGCTCTCTCTCTTTTACATATATATATATATATAAACACACATATATATATATACACATACATACACATACATACATATACACATAGATATATGCATACATACACATTCACTTATATATATACATAAACATATATATATATATATGCATATTCCCTTCAATTACCATAATACTGAGGTCTCATGAATCATACACATCATCTTTCCATGTAGGAATGTAAACAAAACAGTTCAACTTTAGTAAGTCCCTTGCAATTTCCGTTTCTTGATTACCTTTTCATGCTTCTCTTGATTCTTGTGTTTGAAAGTCAAATTTTCTATTCAGTTCTGGTCTTTTCACTGAGAAAGCTTGAAAGTCCTCTATTTTATTGAAAAGCCATATTTTGCCTTGGAACATGATACTCAGTTTTGCTGGGTAGGTGATTCTAGGTTTTAATCCTAGCTCCATTGACCTCCAGAATGTCGCATTCCAAGCCCTTCGATCTCTTAATGTAGAAGCTGCCAGATCTTGGGTTATTCTGATTGGGTTTCCACAATACTCAAATTGTTTCTTTCTGGCTGCTTGCAGTATTTTCTCCTTGATCTGGGAGCTCTGGAATTTGGTGACAATATTCCTAGGAGATTTCTTTTTGGGATCTATTTGAGGAGGTGATCGATGGATTCTTTCAATTTCTATTTTGCCCTGTGGCTCTAGAATATCAGGGCAGTTCTCCTTGATAATTTCTTGAAAGATGATATCTAGGCTCTTTTTTTGATCATGGCTTTCAGGTAGTCCAATAATTTTTAAATGATCTCTCCTGGATCTATTTTCCAGGTCAGTGGTTTTTCCAAGGAGCTATTTCACATTGTCTTCCATTTTTTCATTCCTTTGGTTCTGTTTTATAATATCCTGATTTCTCATAAAGTCACTAGCTTCCACTTGCTCCAATCTAATTTTTAAAGTAGTATTTTCTTCAGTGGTCTTTTGGACCTCCTTTTCCATTTGGCTAATTCTGCCTTTCAAGGCATTCTTCTCCTCATTGGCTTTTTGGAGTTCTTTTGCCATTTGAGTTAGTCTGTTTTTTAAGGTGTTGTTTTCTTCAGTGTATTTTTCAGTATTTTTTTGGTTCTCCTTTAGCAAGTCATTGACTTGTTTTTCATGGTTTTCTCGCATCCTTCTCATTTCTCTTCCCAATTTTTCCTCTACTTCTCTAACTTGCTTTTCCAAATCCTTTTTGAGTTCTTCTATGGCCTGGGGCCAGTTCATGTTTTTCTTGGAGGCTTTTGTTGTAGGCTCTATGACTTTGTTGTCTTCTTTAGGCTGTATGTTTTGGTCTTCTTTGTCACCAAAGACAGAATCCAAAGTCTGAGACTGAATCTGGGTGCATTTTCGCTGCCTGGCCGTATTCCCAACCAACTAACTTGACCCTTGAGTTTTTCAGTGGGGTATGACTGCTTGTAGACTAACGAGTTCTATGTTCCACGTTTGGGGGGGGGGGAGGTGCCAGCTCTGTCAGACCCACACTACTCCTTCCCCAAGAACCCCCAGCCCGGGCTGGGCTTAGATCTTCAGCAGGCTGTTGCACTCCTGCTCTGATCCGCCACTTAATTACTCCCACCAGTTGGGCCTGGTGCCAGAAGCAGTAGCAACTGTAGCTGCCCCACCTCCGCTGCCCCTGGGGCTGGAAGCCGAACCGTGAACTCCTTCCACTCCCGCAGCTTTTCCCACTAACCTTCTCCGCAGTCTTTGGTGTTTGTGGGTCGAGGGGTCTGGTAACTGCCGCAGCTCACATATTCAGGGCGCTAGGGGTCCCATCCGCCCGACTCCAAGTTTAGTTGTTCCACGCCGCTCAGGCTGGGCTCTGCTCCACTCTGTTCCCAGCTCCCAGCTCCCAGCTCCCAGCTCCCAGCTCCATGTGGAATAGACCTCACCCAGAGACCATCCAGGCTGTCCTGGGCTGGAGCCCTGCTTCCCTCTGCTCTTCTGTGGGTTCTGCCATTCTAGAATTGGTTCAGAGCCATTTTTTATAGGTTTTTGGAGGGACTCGGTACAGAGCTCACTCTAGTCCCTGCTTACCAGCTGCCATCTTGGCTCTGCCCCAGGGTATCTCCAATACCCTTTATTACGTGTAATTTTTTTTTATTGCATCATGATCTCAACAGGATACATTTAATATTTTTGCCTTTCTGCATTGGATTATGAGGTTTTCATGCTGTAATACATTGTCAGTTTTTGTGCAGGTGTCATGTACCACTTAGAAAAAGGTATTTTTCTTTCAATCTCCACTCAGTTTTCTCCAGGGTTCTGTCTTATCTAACTTTCCTAAACTTGTGTTCACCCCCTTAACTTCTTTCTTTTTTATTGTTTGGTTAGATTTATCTAGTTTGTGGGAGGTGTTGAAGTCTTCCACTAGTGTAGTTTTGTTGTCTATATCTTCCTGTAACTCACTTCTCTAAAAATCTGGATGCTATATGACTTGGTACATATATGTTTAATATTGATATTACTTCATTGTTTGTGGTACCTTTTAGAAAGATGTAGTTTCTTTCCTTGTCTCTTTTAATTAAGTCTGTTTTTGTTTTTGCTTTGTCTGAGATCAGAATTGACACGCCTGCTTTTATTTACTTCAACTGAAGCATAAGAGATTCTGCACCAGCCTTTTACCTTTACTCTGTGTGTGTCCCTGTACTTCAAATTTGTTTCTTGTAAATAACATATTGTAGGATTCTGTATTTTAATCCACTCTGCTATTTACTTGTGGTTTTTGGGAGAGTTCATCCCATTCACATTCACAGTTATTATTACTAATTCTGTATTTCCCTTCATCCTACTTTTCCCACTTATACTTTTCTCTTTCTCCTTTCCCCCGTCCCTCTTCATCAGTGTTTTGCTTTTGACCACTGCCTCCCTCAATCTGCCCTCAGCCCCCTCTTTCTTTTCCCCTTCCCCTCCTACTTCCCTATAGTGTTAAGATAGATTTCTTTATCCAACTGAGTGTGTATGTTTTTCCCTCTTTGAGCCAAATCCAATGACAGTAAGGTTCAAACAATGCTCAGCCCCTCCCTTCTTTCCCTCTACTGTGATAGGTCTTTCATGTCTCTTCATGTGATATAATTTACTCTATTCTGCCTCCCCCTATCTTCTTCTCCCAGTATAATGTTTTTTTAAAAAAATAATTTTTTTTTATCATTACATCAAGCCAACTTATATCCACACTCTCTCTCTAAGTATACTCCTTCTAACTGCCCTAATAGAGATACGGTTCTTAAGAGTTACAAGTATTCCCATGTAGGGATATAAACTGTTAAACTTTATTGAATACCATGTTTTTTCCTTTCCTGTTTACCTTTTTATTCTTTTCTTGAGTCTTATATTGGAAAATCACATTTTCTGTTCAGCTCTTGTCTTTTCATCAGGAAATTTTGAAAGTCCCCTATTTCATTGAATGCCTACTTTCCCCCCAGAAAGATTATGCTCAATTTCACTGGATAGTTGATTCTTGTAATCCAAGCTCCTTTCCTTCCAGAATATCATATTCCAAATCCTCCAATCCTTTAATGTAGTAGCTATAAAGTCCTCTGCAATCCTGACTGTGGCTCCTTGTTATTCAAAATTTTTTTTTCCTAGCTGCTTGACATATTTTCTCCTTGACTGGATGGTTCTGGAATATGGCAACAATATTCCTTGGAATTTTCATTTTGGGATCTCTTTCAGGTTCTGATTCCTTCAATGATTATCTTGCCCTGTGGTTTTACAACCTCAGTGCAGTTTTCCTTGACAATTTTTTGAAAGATGTTGTCCAGGCTCTTTTTTTGATCATGGCTTTCAGGTAGTCCAATAGTTCTTAAATTATCTTTCTTGGACATCTTCCAGGTCAGTTGTTTTTCCAGTGAGAGGTTTTATATTGTCTTCTATTTTTTCATTCTTTTGATTTTTTTTTACTGATTCTTAATGTCTCATAGAGTCATTAGCTCCCACTGGCCTAATTCTAATTTTTAAGGAATTATTTTCTTCAGTTGGCTTTTGTACCTCCTTTTCCATTAGGTGATGGATTTTTTGGCCATATTAATTTAAAACTTTTTTATTAATGGATGGAGATTATGATTTCTACCAGTATACACTAATGAGGTCATGGATCATTATAGTCCTCAAAGAGAATGGGGAATAATATTAGAAAAGGAAGAGCACCTGTATATCTAATCCAATCCTTTCATTTTTTTTTTTTCAAATGAGAAATCAGGTCCAGGAAGGTTAAGTTAATTGCTTAAGGACACATAGGGCAGAATTAGGATTCAAACCCAATCTGTCTGATTCCAAATCCAGTATTCTTCATTCTATCATAAATACTGCTAAAGTATCCCTTACATACATAAGAGAATGAATTTTATTGATTTACCAGTTATTGAATTCTAAGGGTATTCGTTTTCAAACTTTTAATTATAATGGAGATGAAATAGAATTTATTTCTTTGTCACAGCATAGATCTCCTATCTCTTTACAGGCAAATTTTAAAAAGAGACTGAGACTCTAACCAGTTTCAAACTTAGGATCTTCAACTACTCCTGAGGTAGGGCTTCAAGTTATTGATGCTGAGATAAAGTTAACATTTAGGCTTTCTAATTACATGTTTAAGATAGACCATTTATTTAAAATAAGTCATTTCCCCACATTTCTACCATGGCTAGAGCTACTCTCTAGTTTTCCAGAGCCTTTGCCAGAGCCTGAATATAGTCAACTCAGACAAGACTGTTGGAATCGTTCGACTCCAAGGAGAGAAAAATCACAAGAGCATAGATTTAGAACTAGAAGAGAATGTAGATGTTATATAGGACAATTTTATTTTATTTAAAATTTTATTTTTTATTATGAACATAATTACAAGTAAACCCAAGCATTTCAAAATACGAATAAGGACAAAAATGAAGATTGTATATGAAGCCATGAAATGTTATAAAGTTTGGTTTTTAAGTCCATATTAAATTTAACAGGGTAACAGCCTAATTGCAGTTTGTGTTCCTTTCTGAACTTTTTTGTTTTCTTCTATGTATTTTTAAAATGTTCCTTTTAACATTTTTTTCTTTTTGTTTGTCTTTCATTACCCATTAACTCATCTGCTTTCCCTAAATAGAAGCCCTTCTTTATTATAAGTTGAGTCAAGCAGAACACAGCAATATATGCAACTTTCCTGTTTTACAGATGAGAAAACTGAGGCCCAGAGAGGTTAAATGTGACTTGTCCATGGTCACAGAAATAGTAAGAGTCACAGCTTGAATTTGAACAAAGTCAGTAAATAGGATGGCTAAGTCAAGTTAAGTCAACTCAACATGTATTATTATTACTAATGTTATTACTATCAATAACATTATTAATATTAATAATGAGTTAAGTCAAATATTTTTAAAATCACCTAGTAGGTGCCAGGTACTGTGTGTAGCACTGGAGATACAGAGAAAGCAAAAAAGATCCCTTGGCTTGAGGAGCTCATAGTAGGAGACAACATGGAAACTATGTACAAACAAGATATGTACCGGATAGATTGGAGTTAATTCCAGAAGGAAGGCCACAAGATTGAGGACTAGTTAAGTCTTCTTGAAGAAGAGGAGACTTTAGATGAGATTTGCAGGAAGCTAGGGAAGCCAGGAGGCTAAGATGAGGAGGGAGAATTCCAGGCATGAGGGACAACTAGAAAAAAGCCCAGAATCAATGGGAGAGTCTTGAGTAAAGAATTGTAAGGAGGTTAAGAAGGATGAAGACCCTTGATCTATTTACAATTATTATTCACTGAAGACTAGAGTTATCTTTCCCTATGAATGGCTAAGGCTCTTATAATTTTGTAACTAAGCCCTTTTCATTGTCATTAGCTTCTATTTGTTTCCTTGTAATTACTAGTAAGGAACCCAGGGAAGAATTGTGTGTTCAAGAGTGTTAGGGAAAAACTGTTTTCACTCCTCAGGAAAGCTGGGTGAGAGGTCTCCTGAATGAAAAGAGAAGTTGTTTATAGTGAGAGGCTTTTGAGACCCAAAGGTAGGAGAAAGTGGGCCACAAAGACTTAATCTCAGGACCAAGAAATTGTGTGTGTGTGTGTGTGTGTGTGTGTGTGTGTGTGCGCGCGTTTAACATTGGCTGCACCCCTCCAATTTCTCCTCTCCTTCCTTGCCTTCAATCTACCAATGTCACTACATCTACCAAATTTACAAATTGTCACCTTTTGGATGGTTTCTGATCAGTTCAGGGTGGACCCCAAGAATGTTGGGGTGTTACCTGAAATCGTGAGGAATAGATGTGCAGGTCTTATTGTCCTGAAAGAATTCACTTCAATAGTCTCCAGGTTAAAGAAAGGCATTTACTGGGGTGATGTACTCAAGCCTGCCTGCTTCCATATGGGAGACATAGAGAATAGGCCTTGTTCCCCAAAGGGAGCAGAGCATCCCCTGCTTCCCTTAGGAGGCAAAGGAGGTTAGACAGGTTAAAGTTATGGTTTAAATGCAACTTTTGGAATGAGGGAAAGGGCACAAGAGAGTGGGAGGAGCAAGCATGGCTCCAAAATGCCTGTGATATTCAGGTATTCATGAGGTGCCTTTGTAATACAGATAAGGAAAGAGAATAGGAAAGGGGAGGGTAAGAGTTGTTCTGGAATTGGGGGTGCTTTGTGAAAGTACATAGGCAAGTCCATGGTGGAGGGCTTCAATGTATAGTCTTCTTTGATCACTTTTCTGGCTGGTCACACCCTGCATCTTATCTCACATCTCACATCCTGCATCCTGCTTGCTCCATCTGCCTTGGGCGCTCTTTTCTACCTCATCAGTTTCCTTTGCCTTCCATTGTCCAAAAAAGTCTGGTTGCTGCCCTTTATTTCAAAACAGTAGGAGAAAGCAATATCACCTCCTCCAGAAAAAAAATTGCCAGACAAGATGAGCATTATTACCTGAACCAATCAATTCAGCAAGCATATGTTGAACACCAACTACATCCACAACACTGAACTAGTGATAAAATTTTTTAAAAAATTCAAAATCTCTGATGAGGGCACAGTCTCTGGGAACCCCTTGAACCCTTGAACTCTCCTTGAATCTTCCAACTTGATCTGGCCTTGGCCTGAGGCTATAACCATTAGGCCCAAATGCCTACCTTGATCCTCCCACTCAACCTGGCCTTGGCCTGAGGCTATAACCATTAAGCCCAAATGCCTACCTTGCCCAGTCCTCTATTGTCCAGCTGTTTCCCACCCTTAATCCTGTTTCCCATCCTTAATCCTGATCAAAATATCTATACTCTAGCTCTGTTACCCTAGCCCTTTATTGTCTGTCATTTCCATCACCCCAGACCACCCCTCAATCCCTCCCACAATCTTTGTGTATATAATCTCCATCTTGCCTCCATGAAGTTGGTCAGATCCAATCTAGCCCAGATTGGTCTGGCCCGCTTTCCTTACAGGCATCACGAAGAGTGGGATCTCTTGGGGCAGGCCTATTTGGCTAACTCTTAATAAACTTTATCTTTTCCCTTGGCTGAGAAAGCTTGAGTCGAATTTTTTTGGCAGGACCTGGTGTGTCGGTACTTTGGGGTGTCAAGCACCTCTCACCCCAAAACCTCTTCATTATGGTTCCCTGAACCGGGAAGAACTGCTAATCTCAAGTTCTTCTCCAGCCAAGACTGAAGGTATGTGAGCCTCCCCCTCTCCCAATCCTCCTCCTCGCTCTCCAAGCATTTTGGATGTGCTTCTCGGGCCTGACCTCAGCAGGTCCCAGTGGGTCGGACAGTTAGGCGGCTGTCTTGTTCAGCCTGATGCTTTCAGGTGGTTCTCGGTCCAGTGGTCCCAGTAGGTCGGACAGCTAGGAGCCTGTCCTGTTCATCCTGACGCTATCAGGTGGTTCTCGGTCCAGTGGTCATGTCGGAGGCCATGAACCTAAGCATGGTTTCTGAGGCATGGAGGACATGGACAGATGCCCCATCCGGAAGCATGTGCCTCAGATCCTTTCAGTTGTTTTGGCGCTGGGAATTTGGGAAAATTTCAGGTACCTACTGCAGGCCCTGCAACATCTATCACCATGGGCCCTACCCCCAAGGCAATCCCTACTCAGGTTCCAGCCTTGGGCCCTGCCCCCATGGCAATATCTCCTCCCCTAGCCCCTCTCTCTGAGGCAGCACCCACTTGGGTCTCTGGGGTATCTTCCCCTCTGACCTCTACCCCTCCTCAGGTATCAACTGATTTTCTCCCTTGTCAGCCTGATCCCCTGGCCTGGCAGTCCAATCTAGTTCAACCAGCACTGCCCAGTCCCTACCTCACAAGAAGTGGGACTTCCTATATCCCTCCCCAAGCCTCAATTTCCACAGCAACTTCAAGGCTTTTTCCCCTGAGGGAAGTGTCTGCCTCCTCTCGGGGACGATCAGGGTACACATTCCATTCTCCATTTCAGAGATCATTTAGGCTAAGGAGAAGCTGGGGAGATACTCAGAAGACCCCACTAAGTTTACTGAGGGTTTTAGGGATCTGTCCCTACAATTTGAAGGGGCAGCAATCCTTAGCATGTATTTCATTAATCAGTCTGCCCCAGGTATTAGGAGGAAACTGCAGAAATTGGCCAAGGGACCCCAAACACCTCAGGTCCAATTGCTGGAGACGGCCTTTAGAGTTTTCAACAATAGAGACCTGGTTGCAGCAGAGGAAAGAAAATGCAGGAAAAGGGCTAGAGACAGAGAACATGCTCTATTCTTGGCTGCTGCCATGGCCAGGAAAAGACCCAAGGAGCACCCCTCCAGGGAGTCCCCTTGGAAGCCCATTGGCTTGGGCAGTGGGGAAACCTGCCTTCGATGCCACAAGGAGGGTCACTGGTCCAAGTAGTGCCCCTCTAGAACCCCCCCCCGGAGGAAGCCCCCAGGATCCACGCCTCCAGGACCAGGCCCAGCATGTAACCAGGAGAGACATTGGAGGAAGGATTGTCTCCAAGGTTTGAAAAGTGGTAGAGCCTCCTCCCAGTACCCTGTCCTCCAGTCTTCTGAAGACTTGGAAGGAGGGGAAAGCCTGGCGCTTGGCAGTGCTCCCACTTTCTCCACCTCTCTCGCGGAGCCCTGGGCGAAATTGAGGCTGAAGGTAAGGTTACCCACTTTATCATGGCTATGTTCTCTTGTTTTAACTAGTTGCTCTGGCCCTACATGCCCCTCAACTCATAGGGTCATGAGCATCAAGGATCTGTTGTTTGAACACTCCTTCTCTGGCCCTGCCCCATCGTTGAGAAGGGACCTGATGGTGAAATTGGGGAGCCAATTTTCTCTAGTTAAACCTCACAGGTCTCTTTTCCTTCTGCTCACCAGACCTCCCCCAGAACTGTGGGAGACAGTCAAGCCAGTTGTTTGGGATCAGAGAATTCCTGGCAAAGCTGCTCAGGCCACCCCTGTCCTTAGTTGCCTCAGAGAGTCTAATGTGTTCCCCAATTGCTGTCAATATCCAATTAAGCCCAAGGCCTGGGAGGGACTGCAGCCATTAATTGTCAATCTCCTTGCAACATTCCAATCCTTCCCATAAGGAAGCCTAATGGAGAATACAGAATGGTTCTAGATCTCACAGCTGTTAATGAAGCTGTTATTGCTATGCATTGCCACAACCCATATTGGGGTACCCAATGGTTTTCCACCCTGGACCTCAAAGATGCCTTTTTCTGTATACCTTGGCACACAGACTCACAATTTATTTTTGTCCTTGAATGGATACTTCTAGGGGAATCAAGTCCATGTCAGCTAATATGTACAGTTTTGCCCCAAGGGTTTCGAGATAGCCCTCATTTATTTAGCCAGGCTTTGGGAAAAGATTTAAGGGACCTGAAATTAACTGACAGTAGCTTAATTCAGTATGTGGATGATATTCTTATTTGTAGCCCCACCTGGAAGGCTTCTTTGGCTGTGGCCCCAGAAACCCTGAACTTCTTAGTTACTCGAGGCTATAGGGCCTCCTTGAACAAAGTCCAGATAGCATGCCAATCTGTAAAGTATCTGGGCCATGAACTAATGACTACCTTTCAATCCTTAACCTCGGAAAAGAAGAGGACAATACGGCCCATTAAGCAACTCCAAACTTTTCTAGGCATGGCTAGATTTTGTAGATTCTGGATCCCTAATTTTGGTCTCATTGCTAAACTTCTTTGTGACTCCACTCAAGGCCCTGACTTGCTCCCTCTAGAGTGGGGCCCCTACCAGGCTAAGGTTTTTGAGGTTTTGAAAAAAGTGACCACCACTCCAGCCTTAGCTTTACCTAAATTAGAAAAACCTTTCACTCAGTATGTTGATGGAAGGAGAGGACAGGCTTTGGGAATCCTAATCCAGTCCTTAGGATCTGACCCCTGTTTTCCAAAACAGTTAGATTCTCTGGCTGCTACAGCCATTCCAATTGAGGAAGCTTCTAAGCCTCTAGCAGAGCAGCCCCTAGAAGCTCTGACTTACCAGAGCACCCTGGAAGCAGAGGGCCGCCAGTGCCTGGCTAACCACAGGCTCACCAAACATCAAACCTTGCTCTTAGATATCCCTGATCTAATTTGGATGTGCTACACACTCGTGAACCCTGAAGCAGTGTGGTACACAGAACAAGTGGTTAGGGGAGCTAGGTATGAAATAGTCATCTTTAATTCCCTCTGGGGAAATTGTCTTTTCTCAATACTCATATACTGTCTGTTTGCTGCTTGTTTGCTTAACCTCTTTGCCAAGTTCATCTCCTCCAGGCTCCAAGCCATCAACTTCCAGATGACTGCTCAGACCAGGACCCATCCAGGCAGGGACAAACTCTACGCCCCTTGCCAGCAGGAAGCAATTTCAGAAGCTGAGACCTTCGTCCCTGACCCCAAAAGAATTTGGGTCCCATTTGTTTGAGGGGGGAATGATGAGGGCACAGTCTCTGGGACCCCCTTGAACCTTTGAACTCTCCTTGAATCTTCCAACTTGATCTGGCCTTGGCCGGAGGCTATAACCATTAGGCCCAAATGCCTACCTTGATCCTCCCACTCAACCTGGCCTTGGCCTGAGGCTATAACCATTAAGCCCAAATGCCTACCTTGCCCAGTCCTCTATTGTCCAGCTGTTTCCCACCCTTAATCCTGTTTCCCATCCTTAATCCTGATCAAAATATCTATACTCTAGCTCTGTTACCCTAGCCCTTTATTGTCTGTCATTTCCATCACCCCAGACCACCCCTCAATCCCTCCCACAATCTTTGTGTATATAATCTCCATCTTGCCTCCATGAAGTTGGTCAGATCCAATCTAGCCCAGATTGGTCTGGCCCGCTTTCCTTACAGGCATCACGAAGAGTGGGATCTCTTGGGGCAGGCCTATTTGGCTAACTCTTAATAAACTTTATCTTTTCCCTTGGCTGAGAAAGCTTGAGTCGAATTCTTTCGGCAGGACCTGGTGTGTCGGTACTTTGGGGTATCGAGCACCTCTCACCCCAAACCCTCTTCATCTCTGTCTCTGAGGTGTTTAGATTCTACTGGATTAATGCATCATACTTTACTCTTATCTGACAATAGCTCTGTGATATTGAAGATTAGCTCGTAGATTACAATGCATCTGTATCTTCTCAATATGTTTCATTCTTGCCCGTATCCAAAGACCATCCACATAGGATGTCCACAACATAGTAGAGGTCTTCCGCTAATTTTCCTTTCATTTTATGGGCAAAAAGGTAAACAGTCTGTGCATCAGTTATCTCTTTGTGTCTCCAAAATTAATAAGAATAAGAATTTACATAGTACCTTTAAGGTTTGCTAAGCTGCTGTTATTTATCTCTATCATTAAGCAACTTGACCAGGGTCACAGAGCTAGTGGCTGTTAGAGTCAGGATTCAAACTCATGACTTCCTGACTCCAAAATAATCTATCCACTTTGTCACCCTCACACAGACCTCTATGACCAGCCCACTTCCTTTTCTAACCATATATCTCCTAGATGTTCTACCCTATGCCACTTCTTATATGGCTACCATCAATTGAAATATGCTATAGCCTACATAGGTCCATCATATTTATCTCCAAATATGCTTTGGATCACTTGATGTGATTCTTTGGAAACTAGTACCTCAAGAATGAATACATCCTATTTCTGACTATTTTTGGATTTGGACCAGGGTTGTGATTTCATTGGACATTCTTGGTGAGGAAACTTCTGTTATATACCACTACTCTGCAACAGATAGTATTAGAGAGTTAGCAAGAACACTAGAATGCTAAGTGACCTGTTCAAAGTCACACAGCCAGTATATATTAGATGTGGGGCAGGAACCTAATTATTTCTGGCTTGAAGATAAGCACTTTACTTACTATACCCTTAGATTACCAAACAATGTTTTGTTTGGTGGGGGCTATTTTGCCTTTCCTTTTTTTTTTCACTAGGAGAAAGCAAAATGCTGGTATGAAAAGTACTTGTTTTGGATAATAAGTGGGAGAAATAAAGGCAGTGATGGTTTTAGTTTCCTTTTGATCTACCTTTGATTTATTTATCCTTTTGATTTCACACTATAAATCACCTCACAAAACAAGTTTATTTGTTTTCCTCCAATGGAAATGAACTAGATGTTATGAGGGAAGTATTTGGTAAACCTTATAATGCTATCATAAGGTTTTAGTCACTCTATTTTTGATATGTTGCTCCCCTCTAGTGGACATAATATGTTATTTGTTTAGTCGTTTTCAGTTGTGTCCCACTCCTAGTGACTTATCCCTTTTGGGGGTTTTCTTGGCAAAGATATTGGGGTGGCTTGCCATTTCCTTCTTCAGCTCGTTTACAAATGAGAAAACTGAGGAAAACAAAATGGACTTGCCCAAGATCACACAGGCAGTAAACATTTAAGGTCAAATTTGAACTGAGGTCTTTCTGACTCTAGCCCTGGCATTCTATCCAGTATTATGTCTAGCTTACCCATAGTATGTATTTATATGCATCAAAATAGTTTTGAAATAATAGAATTACAAAACAATAGATTTAGAACTGGAAGGAACCTTCCAGAATATCTGTTGTAATACCCTCATTTTTACAGATGATGCAGGTGAAGCTAAGAATTTAAATAATTTGTCAAAAAGTTACACAATGAGGTTAATTCTGGAGTTGGGACTAAAGCAAGATCTCTGAGCTCTCAGTCCTGGTTTTTTGTTTTGTTTTGTTCTTTGGTTTGTTCATTTACATTGCGGTTGGAATTACAGAAAGAACCAGCAATTTGATTGATGAACTACTATAAGTGATATTTCAAAGAGGAGAGAAGAGGAGAGGTACCAGGAAACTGGAAAAAGACAAATGTCCACATTTTCAAAAAAAGAGAAGAGAATAATGTTTTTAAATTATACACCATTTAGCTTGGAATTGATGCCAAGGAGAATTCTACAGTGGATTAAAAGAGATGACTAGTGCACATTTAGATGTAAAATCCACAGGACAGAGGCTGGGATGCCCTTTTGTGCTAAGGAGATCTTAGTTCTGGGCTCACATAAACTGAGTTTTCTTTCTTCCTTCCTTCCTTCCTTCCTTCCTTCCTTCCTTCCTTCCTTCCTTCCTTCCTTCCTTCCTTCCTTCCTTCCTTCCTTCCTTCCTTCCTTCCTTCCTTCCTTCCTTCCTTCCTTCCTTCCTTCCTTCCTTCCTTCCTTCCTTCCTTCCTTCTTTTTGTTTAGTATTTTAGTTTTCCTCAATTACATATAGAAACAATTCTAAAACTTCGAGTTCTAAATTTTGTCCTTCCTCCCTCCCAACCCTCCCTCATTGAAAAGGCAAGAAATTTGATATAGCTTGTACATGTGTAGTCATGGTAAACATTTCCATATTAGTCATGTTGTGAAAGAAAACATAGATAAAAACCTCAAGAAAAATAAAGAGAGTAAAAAAAGCATGCTTCAATCTGTATCCAGACACCATAAGTTCTTTCTCTGGGGATGGATAGCATTTTTCATCATAAGTCCTTCAGAGTTGTCTTGGATCATTGTATTGCTGAGAATAGTTAATATTAATATAGCTGATCATCACACAACATTGCTGTCACTTTATGCACAGTAAATGTCACTTTGCATCAGCTCATATAAGCCTTTTCAGGTTTTTCTGAGAGCATCCTGCTCATCATTTCTAACAGCACAATAGTATTCCATCATAATCACATACCTCAGTTTGTTCAGCCATTCCCCAATTAATGGGCATACCCTCAATTTCTAATTCTTTGCCACCAGAAAAGAGCTGCTATAAATATTTTTGTACATATAGATCCTTTTCCTTTTTGTTTTTTGTCTCTTTATGGATACAGACCTAGCAGTGATATTGCTTGTCAAAGGGTATGCATAGTTTTATAGCTTTTCAGACATAGTTCCAAATTGTTCTACAGAATGCTTGAAATCAGTTCACAAGTGTACCAAAGTGGATTGATGTCTCATTTTCCCCACATGCCCTAAAACATTGGTCATTTTTCTTTTCTGTTCTATTAGCCAATCTAATAGGTACCTCAGAATTGTTTTAATTTGCATTTTTTTCTAATCAATAGTGAGTTAAGAGCATTTTTATATGACTATAGATAGTTTTGATTACTTGGGGAATGGCTCTTATTTTTATAAATTTGACTAAGTTCTCTATATGTTTAAGAAATGAAGCCTTTATCAGAGAAACTTGCTTCAATTTTTTTCACAGTTACTATTGCTAACTGTATTTCCCTCCACCCTATTTCCGCCTGTTTATTTTATTCTCTCTCTTTTTTTGTCCTGTCTCTTCTCAAAAGTGTTTTATCTGACTACTCCCTCCCCCAATCTACTCTTCCTTCTATCAACAACCCCCATCCCCTTCCCCTCATAAGACAGATTTCTATACCCAAATGAGTGAATATGTATTTCCCTCTTTGAGCCAGTTCTGATGAGAGTATGGCCCACTCACTCCCTCTCTCCTCCTCCATCTTCCTGTCCACTGTAAAAGCTTTTTCTTACCTCTTTTATGGGAGATAATTTATCCTATTCCCCTTTCTCCCAATATATTCCTCTCTCACCCCTTCATTTAATTTTTTTTAGATATTTTCCCTTCATGTTCAACTCATGCTTGTACCCTGTTTCTCTGTCTGTACTCCTTCTAACTACTCTAATAATAAGAAAAGTCTTAGGAGTTACAAATGTCATCTTCCCGTGTAGGAATGTAAACAGTTTACCTTATTAAGACCTCTTTCTTGTTTACCTTTTTATGCTTCTCTTGAGTCTTGTATTGGAAAGTCAAATTTTCTATTCAGCTCATGTCTTTTCATCAAGAATGATTGCAAGTCCTCTATTTCATTTAATGTCTATTTTTTCCTTCTGAAGGATTATACTCAGTTTTGCTGGGAAGGCAATTCTTGGTTATAATCCTAGCTCCTTTGCCCTCTGCAATATCATATTCCAAGCCCTCTGATCCTTTAGTGTACAATTTGCTAAATCTTGTGTTATCCTGTGACTTTCACAATACTTGAATTGTTTCTTTGTGGCTATTTGTGTATTTTCCCCTTGACCTGGGAGCTCTGGAATTTGACTATGATATCCTTGGGAATTTTCATTTTAGGATCTCTTTCAGGAGGTGATCTGCAGATTCTTTCCATTTCTATTTTTCCCTCTGGTTGTAGACTATCAGGACAGTTTTCCTTGATAATTTCTTGAAAGATAATGTCTAGGCTCTTTTCTTGATTGTGGCTTTCAGGCATTCCAATAATTTTTAAATTATCTCTCCTAAATCTCTTTTCCAGTTTAGTTGTTTTTTTCCAATGAGATATTTCAAATTTTCTTTTATTTTTTTTAGTTTTGTTTTATTGTTTCTTGATTTCTCATGCAGTAATTAGCTTCCATTTTCTCAATTCTAATTTTTAAGAAATTGTTTTCTTCAGTCACCTTTTTTATCTCTTTTCCATTTGGCCCATTCTACTTTTTAATTAGTTTTTTCTTCAGTGATTTTTTTTTTTTGGTGCTTCTTTTACCATTTGGCCAATTTTGATTTTCAATGAATTCTCCCTATTGGCTTTTTGTACCTCTTTTACCATTTGACCTTGTCTGTTTTTAAAGGTGTTACTTTCTTCAGTAATTTTTTGTCTGTTGGCTCATTTTTCATGATTTTCTTACATCAATTTTATTTCTCTTCCCAATTTTTCCCCTACCTCTCTTACTTGGTTTTCAAAATCCTTTTTGAGGTTTTCCATTGTGGAGGCTTTGGATGTAGGAGCTTTGACTTTCTTGTCTTCTTCTGAGTCTGTGTTTTGATCTTTCTTGTTACCATAGTAACTTTCTATAATCAGAGGTTTTTTTTTTTTTGTTGTTTGCCCATTTTCTCAGTCTATTTCTTGACTTTTAACTCTTTGTTAAAGTTGGGCTCTGCTTCTAGCATGGAGGGCACACTATCCCAAGCTTCAGGATTTTTGTGCAGCTATTTTCAAAGATACTTCTAGGGACCTGTAAGTTTTCAGTTCTTCCAAGGTGGTATGAGCTAAGGAGAGATATGTTTACTATTTTCCTGGCTTGTGTTCTGGTCTGTGAGTGACCACAAGCTCTCTTTTTTGCCTTGGAATTGTGAGGATGGTCTCTGCTCCACTGTGGCCACACCCTCTGATGTGCTCCTCTTTGCTGTGGGACTGTGACTCAGATCTCAATATTGGCAAAGTAACAGAGTCATGCCCCAGGTGACAGCAAAGAGGCCCCTGTAATTTCCTTCAAATCAGTTGTTCAACCCGTTAGCATCTGTAGACTGAGGGCTCCAGACACAGCTGCAGCCACTCCCAAGGCCTGCTCCTAGTTTTCTGGGGCCAGGTCTGTGTAGGAGCACCCTGCTTTGGACTGTGTTCCACTCTTACCAAAGTGGAACAGACCTTTCCTGCTGAACTTCTAACTTGTCATTGTCTGGAAAGTTATTTCATACCATCCTTTTGTGAGTTCTCCTGCTCCAGGAATTGTTTTATGGAATTATTTAAAAGTATTAGGAGGGGTCTTTACAGGGAACTCATGCCAGTTTTCTCTACCACCTTGACTCTGCCTCCTGAACTGAATTTTTTTCTTGGGAGAACATCTCTCCCAAAGAGAGGGCATCAAGTTTTTCCTGTACTCTCTGACTCATTTTATCCATACACCAGAGTTCCAGAGAAAACCTCCTAAAGGTTAGTTTTGGTTCAGGTTGATGATCTCCCCAAAAGGGATTAATAGGCCTCATTCAAGAGAGATATTCAGTGTATAAAGTTGCTTAGGGATAGGAAATTATTTATTTATAATACCACAAAAACATGGTCAAAATAATAATATAGTTAAGTATCTTATATTGTATTTTTAAGGTTTCCAAAGTTCTTCACAAATTGTTATTGTTGTTGCAGCTTTACAAATATTATCTCATTTGATCCATACAACAACCCATTGAAGTAGGTGTTATTATTACCCCTATTTTTGTAGATAAAGAAATTGTGGCAAATAGAAGTTGTGACTTGACTAGGGTCACATGGCTAATAATTGCCATAGCCAGCCTTTGAATTCAGGTATTTTTTTTAATTTATTTTTTTTATTTTTAGTTTACCACAGTTCCACAAGTTTTTTTTATAACTTCACATTGAATTTATTTACACAATAGTCAAGTTGTAAAGAAGAATTATGACCCATGGAATGGATCAGGAGAAAGAAGACACAAAACCAAAAAAACCAAAAACAAACAAAAGAGAAAAAAACAAAGGGAAAACAAAAACAAAAAAAAGGAGAGCAGTGTGCCTCAGTCTGCATTCATACCTCATAGTTCTTTCTCTGGATGTAGATAGCTCTTTCCATCATGAGTCCTTCGGAGTTGTCCTTGCACCTTGCATTGCTGAGAAGAGCAAAATCTATTAGGGTTGGTCATCACAGAATCCATATATCTGTGGTTGTGTATAATGTTCTCCTGGTTCTGCTCCACTCAGCATTATATCGTGTAGGTTTTTCCATGTTATTATGAAGTCCGTATCATCCCCATTTCTTGTAGCACAATAGTATTCCATTACCGTCATATACCACAACTTGTTTAGCCATTCCCCAATTAATGGACATCCCCTTGATTTCCAATTCTTTGTCCACAAGTTTTTGAGTTCCAAATTTTCTCCCTGGCCCCCCACTCCACCCCCTCCCAAGACTCCGATATAGATTCTACATATACCTTCATATTAAACTTATTTACACAATAGTCAAGTTGTAAAGAAGAAATAGAAAAAAAGGACTGAATCATGAGAAAGAAGAAACAAAACCAAAAAAAGGAGAAAAAAGAAAGAAAAGAGAGCAAATAGTTTGCCTCAATCTGAATTCAGACTCTAATTTTTCCTTTGGATGTGGATAGCTTTTTCCATCATGAGTCTTTTGGAGCTGTCTTTGAACCTGTACTTCTGAGAAGAGCCACGTCATAACCGATACTGTGTCTGTAATCATGTATAATGTTCTCCTGGCTCTTCTTCCCTCACTCAGCAACAGATTATATCAGGAAGGCAGAATTTATGATTTCAAAGAGAATCTCATATGTGCCTAAAAGGTCCGGAACCGCAGGATATAAGGAATTCTCTAGGCAGAAGGCAGGAGAACTAAAGCATGTATTTATACTCCACAATAACAAGCCCACAAACCAGCGTCCCCATTTTGATATTTTCATCAAAAGCTTCCAGGCCCAATAAGTCCGCCTTACAAGGGTAATCAGAGAAGCGAGATGGTATAAGGCAAAATCGTATACATGCTTCCCCTCTACGGTAAGAAGATTACCCACTAGCCTCTAGTCAGCTCTGCTACCGGCAGCTCAGCTTCGGCTGTAGGCGACTCTGGCTCCAACCGGAAAAGGAAAGGAGGATCTTCAAGCTGTCCTCTCCCCTCTTATAGAGTTTTTGACATCATCAAGTGCCGCCTGAACAACCAGGGCCGATTGGTTCTTGACTTGGCCCCTCCCCCAGCGTAGACCACGTTAACACACCTCCCCTCAGCCAGCGCCACGACTCATCACACAGGAAGCTCTGGTCCTGCCCCGGAAGAGCAAGCCCCAGCATCCAGGGAAGCTCAACGAGGCGAGCTGAGTCATTCAAAGAAAACAAAGTCCATTCTGGCTACACAGATGCCTTAGTCTTTCAAGGTTATAATGAAGAGCATCTGCTCCTCATATCTTACAGCACAATAGTATTCCATTACAATCATATACCGCAAGCTGTTTAGCCATTGCCAAAGTGATGGGCATCCCTTTGATTTCCAATTTTTGCTACCACAAAAAGAGCTGCTACAAATATTTTTGTACAAATGGGTCCCTTTCCCACTTGTGTGATCTCTTTGGGATACAGCCCAAGAAGTAGTATTGCTAGGACAAATGGGTATGAGCATTTTTATAGCCCTTTTGACATAATTCTAAATTGCTCTCCGGAATGGCTGGATCAGATCACAACTCCACCAACAATGTAACAGTGTTCCTATTTCCCCAATCTTCTCCAGCATTTATCATTTTCCTGTTTTGTTGTGTTAGCCAATCTGACAGGAGAGATGTAGTTCCGAAGAGTTGTTTTAATTTGCATTTCTCTAATCAATAGTGATTTAGAGCATTTTTTCATATGCCTACAGATATCTTTAATTTCTTCCTCTGAAAACTGTCTGTTCATATCCTTTGACCATTTCTCAACTGGGGAATGACTTGTAGTTCTACAAATTTGGTTCAATTCCCTGAATATTTTAGAGAGGTAGCCTTTATCAGAGACACTGGCTGTAAAAATTATTTCCCAATTTTCTGCTTCCTTCCTAATCTTTGTTGGATTAGCTTTGTTTATACGAAAACTTTTCTATTTAACATAATCACAATTATCCATTCTGCATTTTGTAATGCTCTCTATCTCTTGTTTGGTCATAAATTCTTTGCTTCTCCATAAATCTGACAGGTAAACTATTCATTGCTCTCCCAAATTGCTTATAGTATCAGCCTTTATTCCTAAATCATGATCCCATTTTGACTTTATTTTGGTATATGGTGTAAGATATTGATCTATGCCCAATTTCTGCCATACCGTTTTCCAGTTTTCCCAGCAGTTTTTGTGAAATAGTGAATTCTCAACCCAGAAGCTAGACTCTTTGGGTTTATCAAAGAATAGATTGCTATAGTTGTTGACTACTGCATCTTATATACCTAACCTATTCCACTTATCCACCACTATCTTTCTTAGCCACTACCAAGTAGTTTCGATAACTGCTGCTTTATAATACAATTTAATATCTGTTGTGGCTAGGCCACCTTCCCTAGCATTTCTTTTCACTAATTCCCTTGATATTCTGGACCTTTTGTTCTTCCAGATGAATTTTGTTACTCTTTTATCCATCTCTGCCAAATATTTTTTTTGGTATTCTGATTGGTATGGCACTAAATAAATTAATTTAGGTAAAATTGTCATTCTTATTATATTACCTTGGCCTAACCATGAGCAACTAATGTTTTTCCATTTATTTAGCTCTGACTTTATTTGTGTGAAAAGTGTTTTGTAATTGGGTTCATATAGGTCCTGGGTTTGTCTTGGCAGGTAGACTCCCAAATATTTTATAGTGTCTACAGTTACTTTAAAAGGAATTTCTCTTTCTCTCTCTTGCTGTTGGGCTTTGTTAGTGATATATAGGAATGCTGAGGATTTATGTGGATTTATTTTATATCCTGCAACTTTGTTAAAGTTATTTATTATTTCAAGTAGTTTTTTACCTCGTTCTCTAAGTAAATCATCATATCATCTGAAAAGAGTGATAACTTAGTTTCTTCTTTGTCTATTCTAATTCCTTCAATTTCTTTTTCTTCTCTTATTGGTAAAGCTAACATTTCTAGTACCAAATTGAGTTATAGGGGTGATAATGGACATCCTTGTTTCACCCCAGATCTTACTGGAAAAGCATCTTGCTTACCCCCATTACATATAATGCTTGCTCATGGCTTTAGGTAGATGCTACTTATAATTTTAAGGAAGACTCCTTATTTTATTCCTGTGCTTTTTGGTGTTTTTAATAGAAATGGATGTTGTATTTAGTCAGAAGCTTTTTCTGCATCTATTGAGGTAATCATATGGTTTCAGCTAGCTTTGTTGTTGATAAGATCAATTATGTTGATAGTTTTCCTAATATTAAACCAGTGTTGCATTCCTGGAATAAATCCTTCCTGGTCATAGTGTATTATTCTCATGATAAGTTGCTGTAGTTTTTTTTGATAATATTTTATTTAAAATTTTTGCATCAATATTCATTAGGGAAATTGGTCTATAATTTTCTTTCTCTGTTTTGACTCTTTCTGGTTTAGGAATTAGTACCATACTTGTGCCATAAAAGGAATTTGGTAGGACTCCTTTTTTGCCTATTTTCACAAATAGTCTATAAAGTATGTGAATTAATTGTTCTTTAATTGTTTGATAGAATTCATATATAAAAGCATCTGGTCCTGAAGATTTTTTTCCTAGCATTCATTCAATTTATTTTGTCTGAGATGGGGTTATTTAGGTATATTACTTCCTTTTCTGTTAATCTGGGCAGTTTATATTTTTGTAAATATTCATCCATTTCCCTAAGGTTGTCAATGTGGGCACACAAGTGGGCAAAATAATTCCTAATTATTATTTTAATTTCTTCTTCATTGGAGGTTAATTCACCCTTTTCATTTTGGATACTAGTAATTTGGTTTTCCTCTTTGTTTTTTTAAATCAAATTGACCAAATATTTATCAATTTTATTGTTTTTTTTCATAAAACCAGCTCTTAGTTTTATTTAGTTCAATAGTGTTCTTGATTTCAATTTTATTAATCTTTCCTTTAGTTTTCAGTACTTCTAATTTGGTATTTAATTGGGAATTTCCAATTTGTTCTTTTTCTAGCTTTTTAAGTTGCATGCCCAATTCATTGATCTCCTTTTTACTTATTTTATTCATGTAAGTATTCAGAGATATAAAACTTCCCCAAGAAACTGCTTTTGCTGCATCCCGTAAGTTTTGGTATGTTGTTTCATTATTGTCATTTTCTTGAATGAAATTATTGATTGTTTCTATGATTTTTTCTTTGATCCACTCATTCTTAAGAATTAGATTATTTAGTTTCCAATTAATTTTTAGTTCATCTTTGCATGGTCCTTGTAATAGTAAAAAAGGTGGGACTTTTTTGCTGTTCTTTTCTTACGTGCCTTTAAGGATTTTGGCCTTTGTTTGAATGGGGCAGATAAAGTGGGATTTTGCCTTGGAGTGTTTCTCAGCATTAAGACAATCAGAGAGTCATTGAACTGTATATGATGTGATACTAAGGATGGGGAATTTTCACACACCCAGGCAGGGTGAGGCCAGAGCCCTCAGGGCTCTGAACAGGATATAATTGAGGTGAGCCTGGCATTTGACTTTTGGGGCACACTCATGGCAGGAGTGTTGAGACTCTGGACAAGCTGGAAACTGCCTCCCAACTTCACAACCCAGATATTGGTGTTTCTCTGGTAACTATGAATTGTGTTTTGAATCAGACAAGGTCTGTCTGTTGATGTCTGTAATTTCTGTTTGTATTTGCCTTGAAGTCCAGGGGGCTGATCTTTTCCCCCGAACTGTGAATGATATTTGTATGTTTGATTAAACTGAGATTGTTAACCCCTTAAAGTTACTTTCCTTAGTAAAGCAGATCAAAGAACCTGTGTTGGCAGCTTTCTGTGTGCTGGTTGTTGGTGGGTCTTACACCCCTACAGTGGCTGCTAGCAGATTGTTACTACAGTCCTTTATTACAAACAAGTTTAATTGCATCATGATCTGAAAAGGATGCATTGATTTTTTTTTCTGCCTTTTTGCACTGGACTGAAAGGTTTTTATGCCCTAGTACATACTCAATTTTTGGAGTGGGGGGGTGGCTGGAAAGCAGGGAGTTGTGTGAGCTCCCCACCAGGTCCCTCCAAAAACGTATAAAAAATGGCTCTGAACAAATTCTAGAACTGCAGAACTCACAAAATAGCAGAGGGAAGCAGGGCTCCAGCCCAGGAAAGCCTGGATGGTCTCTGGGCAAGGTCTATCACGCACAGAGCTGGGAGGAGAGCGGAGCAGAGCCCAGCATGGATGGTAGCAGGACCAACCAGTCCCCAGACCAGGAGCCAGGAGGAGCGGCCCCTAGCACTCTGAATCAGTGAGCTGAGGCAGTTACCAGACTTCTCAACCCACAAACACCAAAGAAAACAGAGAAGGTTAGTGGGAAAAGCTTCTGGGACAGAGTGATAGGAGTTCACAGTTCGGCCACCGCCCCGGGGGGCAGTGGAGGTGGTACAGCTACAGGACTACAGCTGCAGTTGCTTCCAGCCCCAGGCCCACCTGGTGGGAAGAATTAAGTGGTGGATCAGAGCAGGAGTGCAGAGCCTGCTTAAGATCTGAGTCCAATCTGGGTTGGTGGTTCTTGAGGAAGGAGGAGTGCTGGTGTGGCAGAGCTGACTGTATAGAAATAGCTCTGAAAACAACAGCGCATCCCCTCAAACTTGGAACAAAGTACTCTTTACTCTACAAGGAGTCATACCCTGACAAAAAACTCAAGTCAAGTAAGTTGGCTGGGAACATGGCCAGGCAGTGAAAACGGACTCAGATTCAGTCTCAGACTTTGGAATCTTTCTTTGGTGACAAAGAAGACCAAAACATAGAGCCAGAAGAAGTCAACAAAGTCAAAGAGTCTCCAAGAAAAACATGAACTGGTCTCAGGCCATGGAAGAGCTCAAAAAGAATTTGGAAAAGCAAGTTAGAGAAGTAGAGGAAAAATTGGGACGAGAAATGAGAAGGATGCAAGAAAACCATGAAAAACAAGTCAATGACTTGCTAAAGGAGACCCAAAAAATATGGAAAAAAATACTGAAGAAAACAACACTTTAAAAAATAGACTAACTCAAATGGCAAAAGAGCTCCAAAAAGCCATTGAGGAGAAGAATGCCTTGAAAGGCAGAATTAGCCAAATGGAAAAGAAAGTCCAAAAGACCACTGAAGAAAATACCACCTTAAAAATTAGATTGGAGCGAGTGGAAGCTAGTGACTTTATAAGAAATCAAGATACTGTAAAACAGAACCAAAGGAATGAAATAATGGAAGACAATGTGAAATATCTCATTGGAAAAACCACTGACATGGAAAATAGATCCAGGAGAGACAATTTAAAAATTATTGGACTACCTGAAAGCCATGATCAAAAAAAGAGCCTAGATAACATAGTCAATTTTTGAGTATGTACCATATACCACTGAGAAAAAGGTATATTCCTTTCCATCCCCATTCAGTTTTCTCCAGAGGTCTATCATATCTACCTTTTCTAAAATTCTATTCAGCTCCTTAACTTCCTTCTTGTTTATTTTGAGGTTAGATTTATCAAGTTCAGAGAGGAGGATGTTAAGGTCTCCCACTAGTATAGTTTTACTGTCTTTTTCTTCCTGTAGCTTTCTTAACTTCTCCTCTAAGAATTTGTATGCTATACCATTTTGTGCATATATGTTAAGTAATTATATTACTTCATTGTCTATGATGTCTTTTAGCAGGATATAGTTTCCTTCTTTATCTCTTTTAATTAGTTCTATCTTTGCTTTTGCTTTGTGTGAGATTAGCATTGCTACCCTTGTTTTTTTACTTCAGCTGAAGCATAGTATATTCAAATGTTTCAAATGTGTTTCTTGCAAAAAACATATTGTAGGATTTTCTGGGGGGCAGGGAAATTGGGGTTAAGTGACTTGCCCAAGGTCACACAGCTAGTAAATGTGTCAAGTGTCTGAGGCTGGATTTGAACTCGGTTCCTCCTGACTCCAGGGCTTGTGCTCTACTCACTGTGCCATCTAGCTGGTTTTTAATCCATTCTGCTATCTGCCTCCATTTTATGGGAGAGTTCATCCCATTCACATTCACAGTTATGATTGCTATCTGTGTCTTTTTTCCACCCTATTTCCCCCTATTTATGTTTTTATTATTCCCTTCTCCCTTCCCCTCATCAAAAGAGCTTTGCTTTTGACTACCACCTCCCTCCACATTCCCTTTCTTTCAGCACCCCCTTATCTTACCATTTTCTCTTATTTCTTCCCTCCTTTCTAACCAGACCCCCCTTTTTCTTTCCCCTTTCCGATCCTACTGCCTCTAGGTCAAGTTTGATTTCTATACGTAACAGAGTATTTTATTCCATCCTTGAACCAAATCCAATGAGAGTGAAGCTCAAATACTGCTCTTCTCCCTCATTTTCCTCTAGTATAATATGTTTTTGTGACTCTTCATGTGATGTAATTTACCCTTTTCTGCCTCATCCTTACCTCTTGTCCCATTACAATCCCTCTTCATCTCTTAATTAAGTTTTTACCATCATATCAGTTAATTTATACCCACACCCACTGTATATCCCTTTTAGATGGCGTACTAACTATACCATTCTCAAAATTAGCAAATATCATCCTCCCCTATAGGGGTGTAAACAGTTTACCATTGTTGAATAGCAAGGTTTTATTTTTATTTTTCCCCCCTATTTAGCTTTTGATGCCTCTCTTGCATCTTGTATTTGAAGATCAAATTTTCCATTGACTTCTGGCCTTTTCATCAGGAAGGTCTGGAATTCCCTTATTTCATTGAATGTCTGTCTTCTTGCCTGAAAGAATGCTTAATTTTGCTGGATAGTTGACCCTTGGTTGCAGTCCAAGTGCCTTTCAGAATACCATATTCTAATGTCTCCAATCTTTTAATGCATAAGCATCAAGGTCCAGTGTGATCCTGACTGTAGTTCCACAGTATTTGAATTGTTTCTTTCTGGATGCTTGCAGTATCTTCTCTTTGACCTGATAATTCTAGGATTTGCCTACAATATTCCCTTGGAGTTTTAAATTTGGGATTTCTTTTATGGTGTGATAGGTGAATTCTTTCAACGATTACTTCAACCTCTGATTCTAGGACATCAGGGAAGTTTTCCTTGATGATTTCTTGGAAGATATTGTCCAGGATCTTTTTTTCATCGTGGCTTTCTGGAAGACCAGTAATTCTTAGATTATCTCTCCTGGATCTATTTTCTAAGAAAGCTGTTTTTCCAATGAGATACTTTACTTTTTCTCCTATTTTTCATTCTTTAGATTTTTTTGACTGATTCTTGATGCCTCAGAGTCATTAGTGTCTACTTGCCCAATTCTAATTTTTAACAAATTATTATCTTCAGATAGCTTCTGCATCTCTCTTTCCATTTGGCCAATTTTACTTTTCAGGGATTCATTTTCTCCTTTTAGATTCTGTAATTTTTCTTATACCTCTTTAATTTGGCTTTTAAAATTTTCTTTGAACTTTTCAAGGAATGCTTTTTGGGCTTGAGACCAAATCATATTCCCTTTTGAGGTTTCAGATGTGGGTATGGCATCAATGTTGTCCTCTTCTGGATTCGTATTTTGATCTTCTCTGTGTCCATAGTACAATTCAGTGGTCTTTTTTACTTTTCTAGCTGGCTTCTTCATGATGGTTGTCTTTTCCCTGGCTTTTTAAGTATATCTGTGCTTCTGGGGACCTGCAGGCTCTGTGTGTATCAGTAATTAAGGTGGGCTTTTAGCACCTATTTAATCAAATGCCCTTGAAGAGTTTGGTCTTTGTTTCTTTGGTTAAATTAGGAGTCTTTGATGACCTTGTCTCAAGGGAAAGCATAGTTTACATGGGTTTGAGTCACATATTTGTGATGTCAGAAGGTTTTGGCCACATGTGTTTAAGTCGCATGTTTGTGATGCTTTTAGGTCACATGGGTGAGTCGCATGTTTGTGACTCATCTTTGACCCTGAACAAGATATATAAACCCAGAAGTTGGCATTCTCCCTTGGCCGCTGCCAGTCACTAGAAGAGTGGCATGGGACTCTGGGCAAGCTGTTGTTAAGAGCTCCCTGGCTCGTAAACCCAGATTTTGATGCTTTCCTGGTAACTATGTATTGGGATCTGGTCTGTTTATATTGTGTATGTTTGTAATTTGTTTGTATTTGCTCTGAAGTTCAGGTTGCTGGCTTTTACTCCAGAATTAAGTGAGTGTATATATATATATACACTCAATATATGTGTGTGTGTGTGTATACGTATATATATATATATATATATATATATATATATATATATATATATGTACATATATACAAATATATATCATATGTATATGTTGCATTAAAGTAAGATTGTTAATGCCCTAAAGTTACTCTCCTAAGTAAAGCAGGTTAAAGAACCTGTTTTAGCAGCCTTCTGTATGCTGATTACTGTTTGTCTTACACAGCCACAGTAGCTCCTAGCCAGATTTTTGCTACAAAATACAGTGTCCAAGTAAAGTACTTCTTGAAGGTGCATCCTTCTCCCAACACTGTCATTGCAGGCTTCCTCCCACTACCCTCAGGCAGGGCATGCTTTAATTAGCAAAGTCCCAAAGTAAACAAAAAGAAGTCCAAATAACATTCTCTTGGGAGTCTGTTCTCCTTATGCTGTTCCAGTCCCCACTTCCAAGTCCTGAAGTGGCTGGGCAATAAAGCCAACAGGGTGGGGTCTCTGGGGGTCCAAGGCACTTCCCCCACCCCACCACAGACAAATCCACCCCTCCCTCCTAGGTTCCAAACAGCCCCAAGGGAATGCAGCAAAAAAGTACACTTAGGGCCTTGCTGCAAAATTTCCATCTTGCCCCAGGGATGAATTCCAAGCTCCTGGGTTCCTGGTCATTCAGCTCCAGCTTGCCTCTCCTGGCTTCTGCCGAAATCAAGATCCCGATGTAGGTGGTTCTCCACCTCTGCACTCACCTCACCTCACCAAAGTTGCTCCAAGGTAGCTCATTGCTCTTGCCTTCCCAAAGTTCTCAGGAATGCAGTCAATATGTCAGCAGCCACCTTCCACCTGCAGTTTCACCCCATCAGAGTAGGCTCGTAGGCAGCTCACTGCTCTCAGCCTTCCAAAATTCCCATGCAAACAGTCCTCCACTCTGTCTGGGTTAATATGTTGGCAGCCACCATCTCCTTTTTCTCTCTCCCCACCAGCCACTCCTGCCAAATCTGCACAAAGGCCATTCTCTGATTTTTCTCTCAAGTCTGTATGAAGGCAGTTCTCTGCTCCTGTTTCAAAACTCTGCATACAATACAATCCCAAACATTCACCCTTCCATCACAATCCAGAGCTGAGCTTATCAACTCAAGCCCTCACTCTCGCCATCCACACCTCCCCCAAGCCTCAGCTTGTTCTCCTTCCACAGCCTCTGCTCCAGTCTGGCCCCTTCAGAGTGCTAGTGAGGCAGGGAGAGGGAAGGAGAGATTATTTCCCAGGGCCCCTGCTCTGGGCTCCTGGGAAACTACTCACATTACTGCTACTTGCCTGTTCTCCTTCGGGCCTCTGTTGCTCTTGGGGTTCCACAGAACCATAGTCACCACCAGTACAAAGAGCAACCCATTAACTGGGAAACATTCAACCACTATCTCAGTACTCCAAATGCCATACTTTACTTTTAATCTGCAGATCCTGCTGACTATTGCCATTTTGTAGCAACAATCTGCTAGCAGGTACTGTGGCTGTGTAAAACCAACAAAAACCAGCACACAGAAGGCCTGCTAACACAGGTTCTTTTGATCTGCTTTACTAAGGAAAGTAATATTAAGGGGTAGATAATCTTACTTTAATGCAACATACAAATATCATTTACTTAGTCCAGGAGGAAAAGCCAGCAACCTGAACTTCAGAGCAAATACAAACAAATTGCAAACATACACAATATAAACAGACCAGATCACAATTCATAGTTACCAGGAAAACATCGACATCTGGGTTCACAAACGAAGAGGCTCTTAACAGCTGCCCAGAGTCCCATGCTACTTTTCCAGTGACTGAGAAGCCCAGACAGAATGCCATCCTTTGAGCTTTTATACTCTGTTCAGGGCTCAAAGGATTCACACCTAATCAGCAAAAGGGTGTGAGCCTGGGGCTTTACACTTAGTTAGCAAAAAGGTGTGTGCCTGGAGCTTTACATCTAGTAAGACTCAATGAAAGACATTTAATTAATTTAACATTCTAAAACAGTGAAAAAAAGTCGCACCTTAATTACCAATACATTGTGTTAGGAGCTAGGGGCCTGGTGTGCTGTGGACTCTGGTTTTGTCAGCTAGAAGGTATATACTGCTTCAGCTCACCTGGTGCTGAGCTGGAGCTTGCTGGTGTGTGCCAGGGATTGAGGCTTATTCAAGTCTTTCTCAGTTTCCCTGGGGTTACACTGAAATTCACAGCATGTGGTGTGGGACAGGGGTGGTCTGGCTGATGGAAGTCTCCTCTTCCCCTAGGGCTGCACTATATAGCATGAGCGGTCTCAGTTGTAGGTCTGCGCTATTGTCTGTCAATTCCCCTGGCTATGCAAAAGCCCTCTTGGGGTCCTGGTATTGCTGACTCCACCCCCCTGGGGCTCAGGAACTCCTGCTGATCTGCTAAGGTGGGGCTTGCTGGGATGCCTCCCTTCTTGCATTGGTCTCTTTCCATCACTGCAAGAGGGGGCCTCCCTAGCTTCCTAAGCTAAAAAAAACACTGAACCCGTACTTCTGGCTCCTCTATTCCAGGATTTCTCCTAGATCAGTGCTCTCTGGGTTCTTCAAGGGAGGGATGAGAGCTCTTAGAGTTTACTGGGTCATCATGGCTCCCAGAAGTTCAAGAAGGTGAGTTTCAAACCTTTAGATTATGGGCTGATAGCCTGAGGAGTAGCTGCTGCTGCTGCAGGCTCTGTGCTTCTGTCTCACCTAGCTCTGACAGACTCCCATTCTGTGCCAAGAGGTCCAGGGATCACCACTGTAGCTGGCAGACTGGGTCTGCTCCTGTTTTGGTATGGTGCTCCAGTATGGTCTGGGGTAGTTCTGTGCACCCAGTGCCCTCCTGGCCTGGTGAAACAAAACAAAGACCTAACAGATCCCTCTCTTTCTGGACTCTCCTGGCTAGGAAATCTGCCACGCTCTGTCTCCTAGTGGATTCACTTCTTGAAAGGTATCTGAAAGAATTTGTGAGAGAGCTCGGGAATGTTCCTGCTTGCACTCTGCCATCTTGGCTCTGTCCCCCAAAATCAGGTCTTTTTTGATTCCAAGTCCAACACTGTACTACACATGCCACCTAGCCACCATGTTTCTTTTAAGGCATTTGTAAAATAAATCACAAGCCATTCTTCTTTTAGCATTAACTAATTGTGACAAAACTTGAGACAAGTATGATATTAACTGAGTAACAAAATAATATTCTCACAAGCCACTGATCTAATTGTCTCCATACTATTACAAAAAATTAAAGGACCTTAATTTATACAGGAACATATATGTATATATCTATGTCTGTGTCTGTGTCTATGTCTATGCCTATGCCTATGTCTATATCTATAGATATATATGTGTGTGTGTATACACACACATATCTATATCTATCTTTCTATCTATCTACATATCTATATCTATGTATCTATATATGTATATAACAAATATCAAGTCTAAATAGCTAGTTATTGTTTTGGCTAAAATCCTAAGCCTAATACCTCAATCTTATAATAACCTAAGATGTTCCAGAATCAGTCATTCAATAGATTTGTTATTGTGCTTACAAAACTTTTTTGATTATAGAAATTAGCCACTAAGAGATTAGGGACTTTACTTATAGTGAGGGAACAATATTTCCCTAACTTCATGTCAACTCCAGGCAGAAGTTATGTCAAACTGCAAACTGCATTGATCCGGGCTTAAAGTCTACCAGGTTTCAGTTGAGGAATGCAAGTCAAGAGAGTCCCACCTCAGCACATGTGGAGTAGTTGCCCTCTCAACCTACAGTTCACACCTACAGTTCATACTTGCCTTTCACAGGGCTGCTGGCATCATGGGTCAGTTGCTCAGACAGCCTTTCTCGATGTCCATACCTGGAATTAGACTCAGAAAAACAGTCAGTTAACAGTCCCATTAAGTCTTTGAACAGCAAGTTCCAACAATAAGTTTAAGATGTGACTATAATCTCACATTGCTTAAGGAACATGTTTAAAGTGAGCCCTGAATAGCTTTCATGCATTTTTACACTTGTTTCAGTTCATAAAATCAAGTCACTGCTCCAATAGATTTGCCTCTGTTTCCCAAGCTTCTAATGAGATATACTTCAAGAATTTAACCATATAAATATGATAGGTTCAAACACTAACTTTATCTCATGTTTTAGTCATGAAATGAATTCAAATCAAAACAGAAACATTTAACTTTCCCATCAATGCAAAAGTATTCCAAAAGTTAATTCCTTCTAAGAAACTTACACTGAAATTCTTTTCCCCAAACTTCAGATATCTCTGATTTAGTTCCAGTAATTAGTTAAGTCAATTGTATTAATACTCAATTTCTCTTACATCATTTTGAAACATATAAGGACCTTATTCCATACAGACACATATCTTGTAACAGGCAGATAACTAGGCCAAATATCCATTTAACTAAATTGTTTAAAATATAAAAAGAAATATAATTTTAGGCTGAATAGCTCAGATCTTAAACATATACTTTGTTATAGTAGCTCAGATGTATCCTAGCCTTAATCTATAGGATATGATTCAACATTGTGTTTGTACCTTTGTTTTTTGATCAAAACCAGCAAGATTTCACATGTTCACATTAATCAAAATTTCCATTTTTCCCCATAAAACCTTCTAGGCCTTTGAGTACCACTACTTCACAATAGTTACAGAGACCTGCCATCAAAAGGAAAAGAAAGCATCACAGCCTTCCACAGGCAGAATGGCATTTCCCCCAGAGGGTGGGTTCTTTTACATCATATTGTCAAGTCCCTTTAATCAAAACTTTACCAGGAATCACATCTTAAATTCTAATTTAATCCTAAAACCCAATTACTAGAAATCAGTTCTGCTGACTTTAAATGCCAGGTTTGGAGGTCAGCTGCTTTCTGACCCTGCTGTTCACCCCTCAGCAAGACTTCCAGGCTTTCCAGTCTTAGGGACCCTTATTGTAACTGCTGCTCAGCCTACCTCCTTCCCTTAAGGAGGGGGAGAAGAGAAGAGGAAGGGAATGAAAAGATTGTAAGGCCATTGTTTTGTCTAATTTAAGGGGTTGCAAAGTCTCTTCCACTCATGCTGAACTTCCATAGAACTTCCTGTCTCTCCTCTCATCCTGGGTCATAAAACTTCCCTTGTCTCCCTTATTTTGTTCCTTAATCTTTTATCCCTGTATATAAGCATATCTCCCAGATATGTGGGTCCCACTCAGAGACTCATAAAATTCACAGTGTGTTTAAATATAAACTTCAGTATCATGTTATTACAACCAATGATATTTAAAAATAATTATTTTTTTCTTTTTTTTTTTGGAGGGGGAAAGGCAGGGCATTTGGGGTTAAGTGAATTGTCCAAGTCTGAGGCTAGATTTGAACTCAGGTTCTCCTGACTCCAGGGCCAGTGCTCTACTCATAGTACCACCTAGCTGCCCTTAAAAATAATTCTAAATTTATCCTGATGTTAAGAGGAATAATGTGTCTTAAACTTTCATGAAGAAAATCAGTTGGACAGCTTTAAAATAATAGGTGTCTCTCTCCTCCTTAAAGCAAAAACAAACCTTTAAACATTGGGATTCATTCACAAATTCTTAGTGTCATCACCAATCCCTGAGTTGTAATGGTAATCAGAGAAGGACTTTTTGCTGTTCTTCTCTTTTGGGATGCTAAAGCCATCAAGTGCCTTTGACTAGTCTAGCCTTTGTTTGAATGGGGAAAGTAAAGTGGGATCTTTTGTCTTAGAGTACTTCTCAGCACTGGGGAGAGTCATTGATTTATATATGATGTGGTGCTTTCCTACACTCTGGTGTTAGTGATTTCTCAACACCCTAAATGGTGAGGCTTCAGCCCTCAGGGTCCTGAACAGGGTATATGTACTGGAGGGTTAGCGTTTGACTTTTGGGAGTACACTCATTGAAAGAATGTGGGTGATAAGACTCTGGACAAGCCGTTTGAAGCCGCCCCCCCCCCCGGCTTTGTAACCCAGATGTTGATGCTTCTCTGGTAACTATGAATTGTCATTTGAGTCAGACAAGGTTGATGTTTGTAATTTCCTTTTGTATTTGCCCTGAAGGTCAGGGGGCTGATCTTTTCTCCCTGAACTAAGTGAATGATATATGTATGTTTAATTAAACTGAGATTTTATGGGGGGGGGAAGCCATAAGGACAATCCTAGTCTCTATCTCGGATAGGATCCTCCTGGCTTAGTTTTCCCATTGTGTTCCCTTGTACACCTGGGGAAATGCTATGAGGACAAGCATAGTCTCTAACTAGGACGGGATCCTCTTAGCTTAGTTTCCTCATTGTGTTCCTTTTGGAAAGAAACATTTCCCACCTGAGTTTGGCTATGAGCTTGAATTGACATTACATAGTTGGAGTCTCAATAAAAATGGAGATGACCTTATTTGAAGAATAATAGCCCATATTTGCTTACTCTTTTAGGTCTTTGTTTTGTTTAACCTTTTTACTAGTTCTGTCTCCTCCAGGGTTAAGTACCCTATGCCTGCAGAGGACTGATTGCTTAACTGGACATCACCCACTGTCCATGACTGTGCTGTGTCATCCCTGGACCTGGTGTCAATCGAGTTCCAGGTGCCAGCTTACTAAAGAACTAACCTCTCTAATGGGACTCTTGACCTCTTGGGGCAGGGATAGCTCTATGTCAAATTTCAGCAGGAAGAAGCTATAGAAGAACTCCGAGTCCACAGAGTTGGAGAAGACAATGCTGAGGGGAGAGTGGAGATCAGAGAGCTGCAGACCAGAGGACTGAGTGGGTAGAGGACACAGGCAAGCAAACCATTAGGATTTGTGAGTGATTATTTATGGGAAGGCCCTAGGAAGTGGGGGGAAGGTTACAGGGTGACTTGGCTCTTTGCTGTAATACAGTGTTTTAATCTCCTTGTTGCTACATTGTCGTGGGCTTATTGGTTCTGGAATACAATTACTGCTATATTGAATTGGAATTACTGGTTCTGGGATTTGATTCTTTGGTGCAAAAATAAATGTTATACCTCCTTTGCCATCTACCTAGAGTTTTTCATACTTTGAGATTCTGAACCATACAGGCATGTTCATGATTATCCTTGAGGTCATGAATCTTGCCTTATGGATATATAAGTACCAGAAGGTGTTTATCTTGGGAAGGAAGTTCAGTTGCCATTAATCTAAATAACATAGTTTACAAGGCCTTCAAAATTCACTCAGTATCTTTTCTTCCCTTGTTCTCTCTCTTTAAAAAAAATAGCTTACAATTTATCCTGAATTGGCAGAAATTACAAGAGGAGATCCCAAAACAAGGCCTTTGCGTAATTACCAAGTTTCATTTCACTAACATGCTTTTGTAAATATTTTATAGCCAAACAGTTTTAACTGAAACTTCCTTTTAAATAAAGACTAAACTTGAAGGTTTATGAATGACTTAACAACTTCTTAAACCATTCATCATTTTTTCCGGACAATATAATTCTAACAACATTTAGGCCATAGAAATGTAATAGTGCCCCAAATATTATGTATTTAAAATTTGAAACTACTCATTTAAAAAATTAGGTGAATATATTTCTAACTCATTTTGTACAGAGAAGCATTCATCTCATAACCAACACATGGAAACTATCACTCTAAACCACTGTATACATTTTCGTAAATAGCCAAGATTTCAAATGGAAAATCTGCTATAATATTACTTGTTTGTAACCAAGTATAACACTTTCAAACTATCACATTTTTATCACATTACTTTTAAAAGATCAATTCATATATAACAAAATTCAGATTAAAATTGCTTTAACACCATTTCTACCTAACAATAGCCTCTTAAATTTTGCAACCTAAAAGAATTCTAAAAATACAGTTTAGAAATAGGATGACATCAATTAAATTTCCAGATTATCACATATAGAAATTATTGATCCCATTATTTTTGGTATTTTAAAAACCACCTTCGAAGTTATCAGGTGTGGCCAGTCATTGCCAAATAACAATATGTAAACATTTTAATTACATCCTAGTATTTATATATTTCCTTAGATATATTTTATTTAGCTGTATAGTCCCGGCTCTGGGTGATTCTTCTTCTGAGCTAACTATTGCCTCTGGCCCAGGTATTAGAAATACCAAAACTTTTACCTGGCCATGAGTGAATTTAGAAAAAAAAATTATTTCACATCATTATTTGCTTTCATAATTTACCCAAATTTGAAGTTCACACCCTCATTAGTCAGCTTTCACCAAACCCCACACCTTCATTACATCCACATCTCAATTCCTTATTTCTACTCTTCAGAAGTTTTACAAAAAGGTTTGAATTAGGTTGGCTTAGCCAAGACAAAAGGCCTAAGGAAGTTGAACAAGGTGTGGCTGCTTCCCTTCCAAGTGGAAACTTCTGGACTCTTTAAAGTCCTGGAGTCATCTGAAGAGAGATGAAGAGGGAGTGGCTCTTAAGAGCACATGGGTTTGCTGCTTCCCCTATGCCCCGTTCAAACCATTCATCTTTTTGTTTTACCCTCTGTATTTTCGCTCCAACTTCAGTCTCTCTCTCTTTCCTAATCTTGATTCAAACTACCTCAGATGTTTCAAATACATATGAAAAAAAATTATACTCACCAATTTCATCCAGCTTCTTTTTTTACCTTAAAACTTGAACTTAAGTTAAATGACTAACAATTTACATACTCAAAGAGCCAAATTTCTCCTCCCCCAACCTCAGTTTTCTTTCTCTGGCAGCCTGCCAGAGAACTTTTGTTTCATCAATTAACCCCTCTTTTAACCTGGGGAGAGCCACTCCCAGGATAAAAAAAAAAATCTCCCAAAAGTTTCACTCACTGCATTTCAGACTTCCCATTATAAAACATAAACATTGCTCAAACACATAGAAAAGACATTAGACAAAACATTGTACACGAACAATTTAGAATTTGAAATCAGACCTATCCCCAGCACTAAATTAAGAATAACACATTTCGTGCTCCACGTCTCCAAATCACCTCTTGGCTGTGTACTCCCACACAAACCTCCTCCTTTATGTGAAGCAGGGAATGGTTTTAAGTGCAATCGATCTTCCTCTCCCTGATCTGCCTTCAATTTTAAACAGTAAAGTATATTTTCTCTCTCTTTCTCTCTCCTGTCTGCCGCATCCTCGGAGACTGCTAAAGTAGGCAGGGAGGGATGGGAAGGGGAGATAAAGATGAAGAAAGTCTAGATCCTTTATCCTGGGTTAACCCAGTTAGCCAGCAAATTATACCAATGGGCTTTCTTGGATAAAATGCTAGGAGAAATCCATTCTCCCTACCTAGGTACCTTTTATTTTGCAAGCTCCCTTTCCCATTCTAGGCAAACCTTACTTCTCAACCTAGAATCCCAGAAATGACAAAGCAATACTTAGAACCCAAATTTTCCTGCTGTTGCTCAGGAACCTGACTTACACTGTCTCTGGTCATTTGGTTTCACCTTCTCATTCAATACTCACATTACTGGGTTCCCAAAGATTTCAGAAAAATAGTCTCGGGAAGTTAGCGGTCTAAAGAAAGCAAAGTCCAACCTGTGGATACTTCAGCCCACTGGAAACTAGTGGGGCACCTGCCTTTCTCCACAGTGAACTTTTCCTTTTTCTGTTGCCATATTAATCCCTCCAATGAGCCCCCAATTGTTAAAAACATACTTAGTCTAGGAATAAACAATACTCATTTGAAAGCCAGGAAGGTTTTAATTATATTTTACATTTATTCTTTCTGAATAAATGGGTATTTCCCTTGAATGGAGTACAGGAGAGTACAAGGACTCAGAGAAATGCCAGTCCTTTTATTGACTCCCAATTCATATCTCCTCCCGACTCTTCATTGGCCAGATGCAGCCTCCTGAATTGCTCACGTCATTCCCTCCTCAAACAGATGGTGAAGCATGCACACAAGCCTCTAACCTTTCACCCAATCAGAAGTCTGGTGTCTGCTCTGATTTTATCTCTGATTAGAACCAGTCACCTGACTTACATTCTGCTAAAGCTTGTGGGGGAGGTAGTGCTTTTAATCCTGTGGAAACAAAACTCCTTCCGTTTCCCACACTGTGGTTGGACACTGGTTAATTCCAGGTTCCCCTTTTTGGGCCTAGGGTTTCTTCTGTTTAACAGTTCACAGGGGTTTTTCTTTAACACTAGGCTGATGCTAATTTTGGTGTTTAATAAGCTTGTATCCATTGTTATTCTTTAATTTGCGAGTGTTAACAGCTTTGCTCTTCATGTAATGATTTAACTTTTACACATATTTTAAAGATTTCAAAACTTAAATGAGAGAAGTCTTGTAAGAGACTATATTTTTTCTATATTCTTTCCAGCTAGAAGAGGTGTAATAAAGAGCAAAACAGTAGCTCGTGACTATGTTAGCAGATGCATATAATGATGCAGAGCCTCAGTGTACTTATCTGAAAACAGGAAAAGTAATATTTTCCCCCAAAAAAGGTGATACAAGGTCAGAAAAATAGGAGTATGCCAGGAAATATGTATGGCTCCCCCTGTCTTCCCAGAGAGATTAGAAAAATCAAAGGAAAAATTATTTTCAGAAACATTTTGCATGATTGCAAAAAAAAAATCAAATTTTTGTGGTATTTTCTAGATTTTGTCTGTACCTTATGATTGCTTGGTCCCTGAACCCTTGGTAATCCTAAAATTTCTCTTTACATTCTCTCCTTAGATCTACTAAATGGTGCAGTGGATAAAGTGCCTGGCCTGGAGTCAGGAAGACTGGCCTCAGACACTTACTAGCTATGTGATCCTGGACAAGTCATTTAACCTCTGTTTGCCTCAGTTTCTTCAACCATAACATAGGGATAATACCAACACTTACCTTGCAAGGTTATTGTGAAGATCAAATAAGAGCACATAATAAAGTGCTATATAGGTGTTAGCTATTCTTCTTTTTCTGAACATTCAATTTCCCAATGTTCTGGAACTCCCCCTCACCCCAGACTTATTGCATTGTGATTACCACTCTGGGCATTCCTTAAATTTCTGCAGTATCTTTGAATGGAGTTGCTTGTTTCCACCACGAAGACAATGAAAAAAATTACTGATCTCTTTGGTTTATCAAGGAAAAGAATGAAGACCATTTTCAGCAACCAGAATATTGACATCCCCGAAAATATTGATATCATTTTAAATGGTGGCAGAGTTATTGTGAAGTGCCTCAGAGGAATCCTACAAAGGGATTTCAACTAAATAAATGTTAAGCTAAGTCTCTGTGGAAAGAAGAGAAAAATGATGTGTTGACAAGTGATGAAACCTAAAGCAACTTGCGACTATTCACATAACCTGATGTCACATGCTGAAGGCATTAACATCGGGTTTTTGGTACTAATGTGATGTATGTATGCTCACTAACCTATCAGCATTGCTATTTAAGAGAATGTTTTACTTGTTGAAATCAGAACATTTCTTGAGTGAATATATGTGTTTGTTTGTTTGTGTGTATATGTATATCCGAAGACAGTACATGAGACCAGGTGAGACGGTGCCATTTCTCACATCCCAAATGATTAGTTGATTCATGAAGAAAATGATTTTGAACTCATATCAAATTCAGCAGCTACAATGCAACAGGCTGCAACAGTTTGACAAAGGGTGGGTGGGGGAACCAGAATAAATTTGGACATCTTCCTAAGAAATGAACAGTGCAACAATGTGATGAATAAATTTAAAGGAATATCCAAATGCTGAAAGCAGTGTCTTAAAGACAGCTGTTATATTCAGCTGTTATATATTTAAAATTTTTTTAACATTAATTTTTGAAAAAAAATTTGAGTTCCAAATTCTTTCTCTCCCTCCTACCCACCCCTCCCCCACCCATTGAGAAAGCAAGCAATATCATATCAATTATACGTGTGAAGCCATGCAAAACATTTCCTTGTTAGACATGTTGCAACGCCCCCCAAAAAACACAATAAAAATCAAGAAACATAAAGTGAAAAAAGTATGTTTCAATCTGCACTCAGAGTTCATCCATTCTCTCTCTAGAGGTGGATCACATTTTTTATTATAGGTCTTTTGGAATTGTCTTGGATCATTGTCTTGATTAGAGGAGCTAAGTGTTTCAAAGTTTATCGTGATTACAATATTGCTGCTACTGTGTACGATGATTGCCTATATTCAGTTCTTACAATAAAATATGTTTGTTCCAAGAGGGAAAAAAGGAAAGAAAAGAAAAAAAGTGAAAAGCTATTATCAACTTTTTTTGTTTAATTTATCTTTCCTTCACTTATAAAGTTAAGAAGTAGTACCAGATCCGTAAATACACCCATATATTGTAAGCTTGCTTCTGAAAGGGACCTTGGAGATCATCTTGGGGAGGTCCATTGTCTCATCTCTTCTTCAGCATTGCCAAACTTGAGCATTATGACATAGCATAATGTTTTCAGTTTCATTATCATTGTCCTTTCCATTACATTGTTGTAGTTATTTTGTGTATTGTTTTACTGCTTCTGTTGCTTCAGTCTGCATGTCTTGATATGTCTTTTCATCTTTTTCCAAATTCTTCATATTCATCACACCTTATGGCACTGTAATATTTAATACTATTTATGTAATGCAATTACTTTAGACCTTCTCCAATCAATGTTTACCTTTCATCTAAGGAACCTGAAGCTCAATACCAATGTAAAATCATCTCCCTCCTCCTTCAGCCTCTTACATCATTTTAAGACCAGAATTGTAATTTCATTAGTGTAGAGAGCTATGCCTATGAAACTTCCTCTGCCAATGCAGATTGGCACCTTCTCTGTAACTTGCAGGTTTTTAAATTGTTGTTGTTGTTTTCAAAAATTAAAATGGTATTTGTTTTTTCCCACAATTACATATCAAGAAAATGTTTAGCATTCATTTTTTAAAAAAGTAATTAATTTGTTTATTTTTAGTTTCCAACATTCACTTACATAAGATTTTGAGTTCCGAATTTTCTCCCCTTCCCTTGCCTCCCCCCGACTTCAAGACAGCATGTAATCTGATATAGGCTCTACATTTGTATTAAATTCACATCATATCATAAATTCATATTAAACATATTTTCACATTAGTCATTCTATAAAGAAGAATTAGAACCAATTGGAGGAGCTACAAGAAAGAAGAAACAAAAAAGAGAAAGACCAAATAGTATGCTTTCATCTACATTCGGACTCCATAGTTCTTTTTCTGGATGTGGATAGGATTTTCCATCACAGGTCTTTTGGAGTTGTCTTAGATCCTTGCATTGCTAAGAAGAGGTATGTCTATGTATTGTTAATGTATTTTTTGCTTGATGGGAAGATTTTTTCTATCCATTAATAGGCCCATGGGACCTGCATAAGTTACATGGAAGCCTAACTCACATGAGCCTGGGTCACAAGGGTTATGATGCTCTCTGACACTGAAGAAGTGTATATATACTCAGAGGTTGGCATTTTGCTTTGGGGCTCACTCATGGGAAGAGTTTTCATGTGATATAGCCAGATGAGATTCTGGGTAGCCATTAAGGAGCTCTCCCACCTTTGAAAACTCAGATGTTGGTGCTTCTCTCTCTAGTGTGTATTGCTATGGACAGACAGTTAGAAGCCCTGTATGCTGATTTGCATTATTTTCTCTGTTTACATAATTTCTGCTTGTAATTTCTGTTTGTGTTTGCTCTGCAGTTCAGCATGTTGACTTTTCCCCTGAACTGAGTGAATGGTACATATATATATATATATATATATATATATATATGTTTTTTTCCTTACCCCATTATATACTTTTAATAGTTTAAACTGTGATTGTTGGTGAAGGTGTGTTTTAATGGACACACACCCTTGCACAAATCCCTAAGCCTATCCAATTTTTTGGACAATTTAGTGCAACAAGTAGATTTTTTTCCTCCTCCCTCGCTTTCATTGATTTCTTTTGTTTTTTACATCATCTACAATTCCTAATCTCTCTCTCCCCTTTCTCAGAGAGTCATCTACAAATGATAAAAAAAGAGAAAAAACAGTTCAGCAAAATTAACCAACATCAAACAAACCCAACATTATGTGCAGTGTTCTTTTCTTTTTTTTTCTTTTTTTATAAATTTATTTAATATATTTAGTTTTCAGCATTGATTTTCACAAAAGCTTGAATTACAAATTTTTTTCCCCTTTTCTACCCCCCCCCACTCCAAGATGGCATATATTCTGGTTGCCCCATTCCCCAGTCAGCCCTCCCCTCTGTCACCCCACTCCCCTCCCATCCCCGTTTCCCTTCTTCTCTTGTAGGGCAAGATAAATTTCTCTGCCCCATTGCCTGTGTATCTTATTTCCTAGTTGCATGAAAAAACTTTTTTTTGTTGTTGTTTTTGAACATCTGTTTTTAAAACTTTGAGTTCCAAATTCTCTCCCCTCTTCCCTCCCCACCCACCCTCCCTAAGAAGGCAAGCAATTCAACATAGGCCACATGCGTATCATCATGTAAAACCCTTCCACAATACTCATGTTGTGAAAGATTAACTATGTTTTGCTCCTTCCTAACCTATCCCCCTTTATTGAATTTTCTCCCTTGACCCTGTCCCTTTTCGAAAATGTTTGTTTTTGATTACCTCCTCCCCCCATCTGCCCTCCCTTCTATCATTCCCCCCTTTTTTCTTCTTCCTCCTTCTTTCCTGTAGGGTAAGATACCCAATTGAGTGTGTATGGTGTTCCCTCCTCAGGTCAAATCCGATGAGAGCAAGATTTACTCATTCCCCTTCACCTGCCCCCTCTTCCCTTCCTACAGAACCACTTTTTCTTGCCACTTTTATGCGAGATAATTTACCCCATTCTATCTCTCCCTTTCTCCCTCTCTCAATATATTCCTCTCTTATCCCTTAAATTGATTTTATTTTTTTTAGATATCATCCCTTCATATTCAACTCACCCTGTGCCCTTTGTGTGTGTGTATATATATATCTCTATATATCAATCTATACCTACGCACATACCTACATAGACACACACATATGTATATATATGTATACACACGTATATATATGCATATTCCTTTCAGCTGCTATGATATTGAGGTCTCATGAATCATACACATCATCTTTCTATGTAGGAATGTAAACAAAACAGTTCAACTTTAGTAAGTCCCTTATGATTTCTCGTTCTTGTTTACCTTTTCATGCTTCTCTTGATTCTTGTGTTTGAAAGTCAAATTTTCTATTCAGCTCTGGTCTTTTCACTGAGAAAGCTTGAAGGTCCTCTATTTTGTTGAAAATCTGTATTTTGCCTTGGAACATGATACTCAGTTTTGCTGGTTAGGTGATTCTTGGTTTTAATCCTAGCTCCATTGACCTCTGGAATATCATATTCCAAGCCCTTCAGTCCCTTAATGTGGAAGCTGCCAGATCCTGTGTTATCCTGATTGTTTTCCCACAATATTCAAATTGTTTCTTTCTGGCTGCTTGCAGTATTTTCTCCTTGACCTGGGAGCTCTGGAATTTGGCGACAATGTTCCTAGGAGTTTACTTTTTGGGATCTATTTGAGGAGGCAATCTGTGGATTCTTTCAATTTCTGTTTTACCCTCTGGCTCTAGAATATCAGGGCAATTCTTTTTAAAAAAAATGTTTTATATTTCCAATGACATGTAAGGATAAATTTTAACATTCTTATTTTTAATTGAGTTCCAAGTTTTCTCCCTCCCCTGATGGTAAGTAATTTGATATATGTTATATATGTGCAATCATGTAAAACTTTTCCATATTAGTAATATTGTGAAAGAAGAAACAGACCAAAGGGGAAAAAACATGCAAAAAAAAGAAAGTGAAAATAGGATGCTTCAGTCTACATTCAGACAACATCAGTTCTGTCTCTGGATGTGAATAGGATTTTTCCTCATGAGTCCCTTAGATTGTCTTGTATTGCTACGAATATGTAAGTCATTCATAGTTGATCATTGCACAATGTTGCTGATACTGTGTACAATGTTCTTCTGGTTCTGCTCATTTAACTTTGCATAAATTCATGTAAGTCTTTCCAGGTTTTTCTGAAACCCACCTTCACATCATTTCTTACAGCACAATAGTATTCCATTACATATATATGTCACAATTTGTTCAGCCATTCCCTAATTGATGAGCATCCTCTCAATATTCCAAGTCTTTGCCACCACCAAAAGAGCTGCCATAAATATTTTTGTACAAATAGTTGCCTTTTCTTTTCTTTTTTTTTATATCTTTAGGATATAGACCTGGTAGTGGTGTTGCTGGATCAAAGGGCATATGCAGTTTTATAGCTCTTTGGGCATGGTTTCAAATGGTTCTCCAGTGGATTAGTTCATAACTCCACCAAAAGTGCATTAGTGTCCTAATTTTCCCAAATCACCTTCAACATTTACATTTTTCTTTTCTGTCATATGTGGCATCTGATAGGTGTGAGGTGGTACCTCAGAGTTGTTTTAATTTGCATTATTAAAATTTGTTTTAATTTGCATTTCTCTAATCAATAATGATTTAGAACATTTTTCATATGATTATAGATTGCTTTGATTTCTTCAGCTGAAAACTGCCTGTTCATATACTTTGACCATTTATTAATTGGTGAATGACTTGTATTGTTCATAAATTTGACTCAGTTCTTTGTATATTTGAGAAATCAGGCTTTTATCAGACATGCTTGCTGTAAAAATTGTTCCTGAGCTTTCTGCTTTCCTTCTAATCTAGGTTGCATTGGTTTTGTTTGTGCAAAACCTTTTAAATTTAATATAATCAGAATTATCCATTTTATATTTTGTAATGCTCTCTGTCTCTTGTTTGGTCATAAGTTCTTCCCTTTTCCATAGATCTGACAGATAAACAATTCCATGCTCCCCTAATTTTCCCATCTGGTAAGTGGCAGAGCCAGGATTCAAACCTTGGTTTCTTGAGTCCAGTGCTCTTTTTATGACACCCTTTGCCTTTGTCCATTGCCTCCTCTCTGAGAGCACCCAGTTTCTCTCTCACATGTCCTCTTTGTCAATCCTTATATGCAGTGTTTTACACCCATAGTCTCCCACCTTTGCAAAGAATGGAAGGTCTCATATCTCTTCTTGGGACCAAACTCAGTCATTACAATTTTATGGAAATCAATTTCAACTGTTTTGTTGTTGTTGTTTCCATTTACATTGTTGTATTGTGTCATCGTGTATACTGTTTTCTTGTATTTGTTTCACTTTATGACTATCATCTATGTTTTCCTGTGTTTCTGTATATTCATCATTTCTTGTAGCACAATATAGTTCTATATCATAACTTGTCTATCCATTCCTCAATTGAAGGATGTACTTTATATCCAACTTTTTTGCATCCTTTTTTTCCTTTTTTTCGCTATCTCTCCCTCCTTCCCTCTCTCTCTCTCCTTCATTCTTTTTTTTCTTGCCTTACATGCCATACAACATGTCTTACTGCCACACAACAAAGCTTGTAACACTTTAGTATTTAAAAGATAGGCTTTTGCTTTCATCGGAATCTTTGGATGAATAAAGAAGGTTTGTAACTTCCCAAAAATAATCCTTTTTACTCTCCTTCTGTTCAACTCTGAGTTCTACTTGTGGTCCATCTATACTGCTTGTCCCGGAGGTAGACACTAATTATATTCTGTAATATTGGCAATAAACATTCTTCATTCACTTGATCTTACCTGTATGGATGGTCAGGTCAAACTCCACTGAGTGATTATAAATTCTTGCCCAGGAGGCATTGTAAAGTTCTGGACACTGATGCATTCAGCACCAATGTTATCCACAAATAAAAATCTCTTTTCATTTTGGATTCTGAACTGAATCTTGTCATTCATGGAAAATGCCTTTTGTGAGGCATACGTACCCTAGTTTTATAGCTCAATTGATATTTATGACCACAGTATCAATGAACATAGATATTAAGTCATTATATCTTAAAAGGCAACATTTCGCCCTACTGAATCCAATTGATTTCAATAATCCACAAACAGTAAACATAGAGAGATTTTATGGTTTCTACAACTTTTAGTCATTTGTGAAATAGGAAAGATGTGGTTCTTCATTAGTAAGTCAGTCAACAAATATTTATTAAGTTGTTATTATATGTCAGACAGTGTGCTTAGTGCTGAGGATAAAAGGAAAAGCAAAACAAAATAAAACCCCATCCCTGTCCTCAAGGAACTTACAGTTGAATGGTGGAAAAACACTAGGTTCATACAAGATATATAAAGAGTAAATGGTAAGTAATCTGAAAGGGGAAATCACCAGCAGCTATGGGGAAACAGGAAAAACCTGAAGAAGATAAGATTTGAGCTGAGCCTTAAAGGAAGCCAGGAAAACTAAGAGGCAGAGAGGTAAAGAGGCAGGACATCCCAAGCATGAGAAACAGCTGTTGAAAAAACAAAGCAATGGGAAATAGGGTATCATGTTTAAGAAACAGCATGGGTCTGTGTAGATGGATTGTAGAGTTCACTGGGGGCAGGAGGAAAGAGGGAGTAAAGTATAATAATACTATAAAGGTAGGAAGGGCCAAGTTACAAAGAGCTTTAAATGCCAAACACAGAACTTCATATTTGATCCTGGAGGTAAGAGGGAGTGACTGATGTTCATCTAATAGAGGGCATGACATGAACAAATCTATGCTTTAAAAAAATCACTTTGGCAACTGAATTGAATATGGAATGGAATGGGAATGGGGGGTATTGCAATAGTCCTTGGGAGAGTTTGTGAGGGCCTTAACTACAATGACAGCTATATGAGTAGAGAGAAGGGAACATGTGAGAGATCAATAGACCAGATACTGGGGAGAGAGAGGAGTCAAGGATTACACAAAGGTTGCAAACCTGGGGTCCTGGGAGGATGGTGGTGACCTCAACAGTAATAAGGAAGGTTGGGAGAGGGTAGGGTTTGAAGGAAAGATAAAGATTTCTGTTTTGGACATGTTGAGTTTGAGGTACCCTCAAGAGACAGGAAGTAGCTAAATTTTTCAATGGTTAGAGCACTAGGCTTGGAGTCAGGGAGATCTGAGTTCAAATCCAGCCTCAGATACTTATTAGCCATGTGCAATTCACTTAACCTCTGTTTACCTTAATCCATTGGAGGAGGAAATGGCAAACTGCTCCAGTGTCTTTGCGAAGAAAACTCCAAGGACAGTATGTTCCACAGGGTCACAAAGTGTTGGACATGACCAAACAACAACAGCAGCAACAGGAGACAGAGTTTAAGATGTCCCAAAAGCAATGGGTGATATGTGTCTATAGTTGGGTTACTTGTTAACTCTCTAATAAAACTTTGTTGAAATTATCTTCTTTCTCTGGCTAATAGAAGACAGGACCATTGAACTGAAGACTGAGGCTGGGGGTAGAGTAGGGCAAAGGTTTGCCATAAAGTGGGGAATGGGGAAATATCCTCTTAGCTGTTGACTTTGGACAAGACATACTAACCACTCCATACCTCAGGTACTCAGTTTTCCACTCATTCTCTTGTTACTAATATGTTAAATTCCTTAAAGTCTTTGAACAACCTGGTTCTAACGAGTTTGAGTATTATTCCAATTTATGACAGTAATACAAATAATCATATAACATGAAAAAAGGCAATCATACAGTTTTATGTAGGAAATGATTTATTGGGAGTAATTGAGAGTGATTTTCAGATATAATAGACACGAGTGTGGACTCTGCAAGGAAACAATGTCCCTACACCACCCTGGAAAACCCCCCTTGGGAAATTAGAACTCACTCTTTGGCAAGGGCGTGTTAGTGGAAGCCATTAACCCCAGAGAGGGATGGACAAGATATATTGTGGGCTTTACTGGCTCATTTTGTAATCAACCAACAAGCATTTATTAAATATTTGCCATGTGCTGGGCATTGTGAGAGGAGCTTTGGATGCAAAGACAAAAGTGCAAACAGTCCCTGCTGTCTAAGCAGCTTAGAGACAAGCAAGGGAGATGACATGCACGTATAGAAGTATATGCAAAAATGGATACAAGGTGATTTTTGGAGGAACAGCTGGGAGGGTGTAATGGCAACCACGCTGGCACACCCAGGATGGCTGCTAGTGTGGGTTCTTTTGTCTGCTTTACTAGGAAAGACAGCTGTTTCGGGGGTCAACAATCTTCTTTAATTAAGCAGCAAAAAATACAGAGAAGAGAAATAAAGACCAAAATACAGGGCTCTACTGCCTGAATCAAAACAATACTGCTATGTACATTTTACATTCACCACTGGATTGAGAGAGACTTTATCCCTGAGCAGCTGGGGAGCTCTGAACATAAGGCTACTCAGAGTCTCTAACAGAGAATCACAAGATCCTTCTTGTAAACGAACCCCCAAAGCAAAAACTCACTTCTCAGAATATATACTCTTTCAGCTAATAGGCTCACAGCCAGAACCCTCCTGACTCAGTGCCTAAATAGAAATTAGCAAAAGATGTGTAGCCTTGGAGATGGATAAGTAACAGCAACCACACTGACATACTCAGGATGGCTGCTAGTATAGGTTCTTTTATCTACTTTACTAGGAAGTACAGCTGTTTCAGGGGTTAACAGTCTTCTTTAATTACATCAAATACAGAGGAAATGCAGAGAAGAGAAATAAAGACCAAGAGACAGGACTCTACTGCCTAAAAAAACCAATACTGCTATGTATACTTTACATTCATCACTGGATAAAGAGAGCTTTTAACTCTGAGCATTTGGGGAGCTCTGAATATATGGCTACTCAGAGTCTTGAACAGAGAATCATAAGAACCTTCTTGTAAGCAAGCCAAAGTAAAAAGCTCACCTCTCAGAATATATGCTCTTTCAGCTAATAGGGTCAGAGCCAGAAGGCATCACAACCCTCTTAACTCAGTGCCTAATTATAAATGAACAATAAGTGTGTAAGCCTTCCTACAAGCAAGTTTCCCTTAATGGGCTTCACGTGAGTCCTATTGATGGGTGGGGAAGATCTTATTCCCCATTAACCTTACAGAGGGATTGGGAAAGACCTTGTGTAGGTGCTAATGCTCATTAACTCAGATATTCTCAAAAGAAGTCCTTTCCTAATGGAGGTAGGACATTTAAAAATTGCTACTAGAGAGATTTTTCACCTTATTTTTGATATCTTTTTTATATTACTTGATTTTCAAATGTCTCCTTTTTCCTCCTCTCCCAAAGTGAGCCATACCTTGCAATAAAGACAAAAAGATAGACAAGCAGTTAAGCAAAACTTATCAAGAAATTATCCTAATGTATACACACCTCTAACTTTGAAGAGACAGGAAAGAGCTATATTTTTCTTTTTTTAAATTAGATTTTGTTTTACTTTTAAATTAAGATTTTTAATTTTTAGTTCACAACACTTAGTTCTGTATGTTTTTGAGTTCCAGATTTTCTTCCCCACCCTCTCCTCTCCTTTTCCCCACAAAGACACCATAGAATCTGATATATCTTCTACATTTACCTTTGCATTAAACTTATTTACACAATAGTCTAGTTGTAAAGAAGAATTATGACCAATGGAAGGAATGGTGAGAAAGAAGAAACAAAACCAAAAAAAGAGAGGAAAAAAAGAGAACAAATAGTTTGCCTGAATCTACATTTATACTCCATAGTTCTTTCTCTGGATATAGATAGCTCTTTCTATTATGAATCTTTTGGAGTTGCCTTTGAACCTTGTATTGCTGAGAAGAGCCAAATCTATCGAAGTTAGTCATCACAGAATCAATATATCTGTGATTGTGTACAATGTTCTCCTGGTTCTGATCCTCTCATTCAGCGTTAGATCGTGTAGGTCTTTCCAGGTTATTATGAAGTCCATATCTTCCCCATTTCTTATAACACAATAGTATTCCTTTACATTCATATACCACAACTTGTTTAGCCATTCCCCAATTGATGGGCATCCCCTTGATTTCCAGTTCTTTGCTACCACAAAAAGAGCTGCTGTAAATATTTTTGTACATACGGGTCACTTGTGTGATCTCTTTGGTATACAGCCCTTGAAGTGGTATTGCTGGGTGAGAGGCTATGCACATTTTTATAACACTTTGGGCATAGTTCTAAATTGCTCTCCAGAATGAATGGATCAGTTCACAACTCCACCAACAATGTAGCAGTGTTCCGATGTTCCCACATCCTCTCCAGCATTTATCATTTTCCTGTTTTGTCATGTTAGCCAATCTGACAGGAGAGATGTGGTACCTAAGAGATGTTTTGATTGCATCTCTCTAATCAATAGTGATTTAGAGCATTTTTTCATATAGACATCTTTAATTTCTTCCTCTGAAAACTGCCTGTTCATGTCCTTTGACCATTCTCAATTGGGCAATGACTTGTATTTCTATAAATTTGACTCAGTTCCCTGTATATTTTAGGGATGAGGCCTTTATCAGAGACACTGGTTGTAAAGATTTTCTCCCAATTTTCTGCTTCCCCTGTAATCTTTGTTGCATTGATTTTTTATATAAAAACTTTTCAATTTAACATAATCAAAATTATCTATTTTGCATTTTATAATGCTCTCTATTTCTTGTTGTGTCATGAATTCTTTCCTTTCCCATAAATCTGATAGGTAAACTATTCCTTGCTAGAATTTGCATGCTATACCACTTGGTGCATATATGTTAAATAATGATATTGCTTCATTGTTTATGGTGCCTTTTAGCAGGATATAGTGTCCTTCCTTATCTCTTTTAATTAGAGCTATCTTTGCTTTTGGTTTGATTTGCTAATCTGAGATTAGCATTGCTACCCATGCTTTTTTTTTACTCTAGCTGAAGCACAGTATATTGTACTCCAGCCTTTTACCTTTACCCTGTGTGTATCCCACTGTTTCAAATGTGTTTCTTGTAAACAACATATTGTAGGATTATGGTTTTTTATCCATTCTGCTATCCACTTCTGTTTTATGGGAGAGTTCATCCCATTCACATTTGCAGTTATGATTACCCTCTGTATCTTTTTCTCCATCCTGTTTTCCCTCTTTATGCTTTTCTTTCTCCCTTCTCCTTTCCACTCCTCAAAAGAGTTTTGCTTTTGACCACCACCTTCCTCAGTTTACCTTCCCTGTCAATTCCCCTCTTTTTCCCCTTGCTACTTTTTCCCTCCCTTCTGACCACCCCCTCCCTTTTCTTTCCCCTTTCCCCTCTTACTGCCTGTAGAACATGTTTGATTTCTATACTTATCAGAGTATGTTATTCCCTTGTTGAACAGAATTAGATGAGAGTAAATCTCAAATACTGCTCTCCTCTCTCCCTTCTTTCCCTCTACTATAATGTTTTTGTGCCTCTTCATGTGATGCAATTTACCCTTTTCTGCTACCTCCTTACCTCTTCTCCCCCAACCATCCCTTTATATCTCTTAATTATGTTTTTATCATTATATCAGTTAATTTATACTGACACTCACAGTCTGTGTATATCCCTTTCAATTGTCATAATAACTGTACTAGTCTGAAGATTGACATATATATATAAAACATATATAAAACAATATAATTCTAAATAAGGATGTAAATAATTTGCCTTATTGATTAACAAAGGTTTTTTCCCCCATTTACCTTTTTATGTCTTTTTTGAGTTTTGTATTTGAAGATCAAATATTCCATTGAACTCTGGCCTTTTCATCATGAAGGTCTGGAATTCCCTTATTTCATTGAATGTCCATCTCCTTGCCTGAAAAATTATGCTCAGTTTTGCTGAGTAGTTGATCTTTGGTTGTAGTCCAAGCTCCTTTGCCTTTTGGAATATCATATTCCAATTCATCCTGGGTATTAATGTAGAAGCTGCAAGGTCCTGTGTAATCCTGACTGCAGTTCCACAATATTTGAATTGTTTCTGGCTGCTTGCAGTATTTCCTCCTTGACCTGATAATTCAGGAATTTGGCTACAATGTTCCTTGGAGTTTTCAATTTTGGATCTCTTTCAGGGAGGAATCAGTGGATTTTTTTCAATGACTATTTTACCCTCTGGTTCTAGGACCTTGGGACCATTATCCTTGCTGATTTTTTGGAAGATACTATCCAGGCTCTTTTTTTCATCATGGCTTTCCGATGGACAAATAATTAATAGATTATCTCTCCTGAATGTATTTTCCAGGTCAGTTGTTTTTCCAATCAGATATTTCACATTTTCTTCTATTTTTTTATTCTTTAGATTTTGTCTAACTGATTCTTGATGTCTCATAAAGTCATTAGCTTCTACTTGTCCAATTCTAATTTTTAATATATTGTTTTCTTCCTTTAGCTTCTCTGTGTCCTTTTCCATTAGGTTGATTTTACCTTTTTTTTTTTTTGCCAATTTAAAGGCAGTATTTAATGAAATCCCTGTAATTAAGCTGTTTATGCATGGAAAGTTAGGGAAGTGAAATCCAAAATGCTTGGGCTAATTTTGATTCAGTTGGCCATGCCTTTGCACAGGCTGGGACACAACTTTTTCTTAAAGATAACCCCCCACCCCCAAACATGCCACAGGTAAAAATCTTATGAAAGTTTCTTTCAAGTAGGCTTTCTATATTGTTTAGTAAAAGAAGCCAGATTCAATCAAAACTTTCCAAGACAGAGGTGGAGCACATTGCCTTTGATAAAAAGTCCCTAATCTTTTAAAAGAAACAGAAAAGTGATAGTTTGGTTGTGGCTGTAGTCATGACTGTTCCTTTATTAGGATTGTTGAACAAATTTTTTAAAATAGCCATTCATGATCAAAATTCTCTGGATGATGAAAATAATTTAAATAGGGTTGTTATGATACATGTAAAAAAAGAAATCTCCTCACGAGAGACATCTCCTTTTCATAATAAATAAGGCAGCAGACAACTATTACTCATTGGTAGCCTTTTTCATTTAGGCTATCAAGTCTGCCCTCTCTCCCTTCTTCTTAATGCCTGTGAAGATTCTCTTTGTTCCAGGGATGTACTTCTTGGGGTTCTCCAGGTACTCCATCAGCATGTCCTCTCTCCAGGTGATACCTTTGTTTTTGTTGGCATCTGTGTAGGAAAAGGTTGGGGCTGGTCTTGTGCTTGCCCCCCTTCTCCATCATGTAGCACTGGTCGCACTTCTGCACGAAGATCTTCTTGCTGTTGCCCTTGCCCTTGTCCGCATCACCCATGCTGAATCCTGGAAGCGTGCACTGGCTTGGCCCACAGTCCCATGCTTTTTCACTCACTTGCTCTCCACCATCGGCCTGATTCATGCTGCCTCTGCCGATTTTACTTTTCAATGAGAAATTTTCTGCTTTTATATTCTGAATCTCCTTAACCATTTTGTCAATTTTACTTTTTAAACATTTGTTTTCATTGGTGAATTTTTTTCCATTTTTTTCTTTTAACTCTCTAATTTGGTTTTTAAAGTCCTCCTTGAGTTCTTCCAGGAATGCTTTTTGGGCTTGAGACCAGATCACATTCCCTTTTGAGGTTTCAGATGTGGGTATAGTGTCCATGCTGTCCTCTTCTGAATTGGTATTTTGATCTTCCCTCTCTCCATAATAGGAATCAGTGGTCATTGGATTTTAGTGTGTTTTTTCATGGTGTTTTTTTATTCCTCCTGGCTTCTAAAGTGGATCTCTGATTCTGAGGCTCAGGGGGATCTGTACTAAGCTTCTTGTGGTTAGAACTGTGGGCCTGCTCATTTGCTTTGTGTGTTATGGCCTCTTGTTTTGTGAGGTGTGGGGACGGGGTGGTCTGACTGCTGGAGGTCTCCTCTTCCTGTGAGTGCTCTACAGCAGGGTGGTTTTAGCTGTTCTCTATGCTGCTGTCTGCCACTTCCCCTGGCTGTGCACACTTGGGGTCCTGGTGTTGATGTTTGCTAGCTCCACCCCCCTGGGGCTCAGTAATTCTCTTTGTTCTGCTGAGGTGGGGCCTGCTGGGACACCTCTCTTACTGCACTATCCTCCTTCTACCACCACAACAAGGGCTCTCTCCCCAACTTCTCTCACTAAAAGGCTACTGAAGCCCCACTTCTGGCTCCTATGTTTCTCCCGAGGTAGTATTCTCTGGGTGAGGAAGGGAGGAATGAGAGAAGATTTACCTGGCCTTCATGGCTCCTGGAAGTTCAAGAATGCATGTTTCAAACCTTTAGCCTGTGGGCCTCCAGGATAACTGCTCCTGTGGCCGCAGGCTCTGTGCTGTTGTCTCCTGTAGCTTTGACAGACTCCAGTCCTGGGCTGAGAGGCCTGGGGCTCGATTGCTGCCATTGCCAGTACTTCTGCCCTCGGCCTGCTCCTGTTCCCACATTTCGCATGCCCATTGCTCTCCCAGACCAGTTGCTCACTGGGTTCCTCTGTTGTTCCCAGTTGGTGTGGTGTGGTGCCATTCCGCATGCCTGGAGCTCCTGCCCCTCTCAGTCTACTAGTGGCTTCTAACTCTCTCAAATATGCTCAGATTCACTTTTTTAGACTTATCTGACAGAATTTGTGAGAGAGCTCCAGTAGTTCCCTCCTTTCACAGTGCCATCTTGTCTCTGACCCGACCTAAATTAGATTTTTTATTTTTGTTTACAGCACTCAGTTCCACAAGTTTTTGAGTCCCAAATTTTCTTCCCCTCCCTCCCCTCTCCTTATGATGGTGTGAAATCTGATATGTCTTCTACTTATGCCTTTGCATTAAACTTATTTACATAATAGGCAAGTTGCAAAGAAGAATTATGACCAATGGAATGAATCATGAGAAAAAAGAAACAAAACATCCAAAAAAGAGAAGAAAAAAAAACAGAGTAAATAGTTTGCCTCAATCTGCATTCAGACTCTGTAGTTCTTTCTCTGGATGTAGATAGCTCTTTCCATCATGAGTCCTTTGGAGCTGTCTTTGAACTTTGTATTGCTGAGAAGAGCCAAGTCTATCAAAGTTAGTCTCACAGAAACAACATGACTGGTTTTGTACAATGTTCTTCTGGTTCTGTTCCCCTCACTCAGCATTAGATCATATAGGTCTTTCCAGGTTATTATGAAATCTGTATCTTCCTCATTCCTTATAACACAATAGTATTCCTTTACATTCATATACCACAACTTGTTTAGCCATTCCCCCTATTGATAGGCATCCCCTTGATTTCCAATTCTTTGCTACCACAAAAAGAGCTGCTGTAAATATTTTTGTACGTACTGCTCCCTTTCCCACTTGTGTGATCTCTTTGGGATACAGCCCTTGAAGTAGTATTGCTGGGTAAAAGTGTATGTACATTTTTATGCCCCTTTGGGCATAGTTCTTTTTTTAAAATTTATTTATTTAACATATTTAGTTTTCAGCATTGATTTTCACAAGAGTTTGAATTACAAATTTTCTACCCATTTCTACCCTCCCCCCACTCCAAGATGACGTATATACTGGTTGCCCTGTTCCCCAGTCAGCCCTCCCTTCTGTCACCCCACTCCCCTCCCATCCCCTTTTCCCATCCTTTCTTGTAGGGCAAAATAAATTTCTATGCCCCATTGCCTGTGTATCTTATTTTCTAGTTGCATGCAAAAACTTTTATTTCTGGTTTTTGAACATCTGTTTTTAAAACTTTGAGTTCCAAATTCTCTCCCCTCTTCCCTTCCCACCCACCCTCCCTAAGAAGTCAAGCAATTCAACATAGGCCACATGTGTATCATTATGTATAACCCTTCCACAATACTCATGTTGTGAAAGACTAACTATATTTTGCTCCTTCCAAACCCATCCCCCTTTATTGAATTTTCTCCCTTGACCCTGTCCCCTTTCCAAAGTGTTTGTTTTTGATTACCTCCACCCCCATCTGCCCTCCCCTCCATCATCCCCCCCTTTTTTTATCTTCTTCCCTCTTCTTTCCTGTAGGGTAAGACACCCAATTGAGTGTGTATGGTATTCCCTCCTCAGGCCAAATTTAATGAGAGCAAGATTCACTCATTTCCCCCCCTCACCTGCCCTCTCCCCTCCTCCCACAGAACTGCTTCCTCTTGCCACCTTTATGTGAGATAATCCACCCAATTCTCTCTCTCCCTGTCTCCCTCTCTCAATATATTCCTCTCTCATCCCTTAATTTGATTTTATTTCTTTTAGATATCTTCCCTTCATCTTTAACTCACCCTGTGTCCGCTCTCTCTCTTTATATATATATACATACACATAGATATATACATACATGCACATCCACTTATCTATATATATATATATACATAAACATATATATATATATATGCATGTTCCTTTCAGCTACTATGATATTGAGGTCTCATGAATCATACACATCATCTTTCTATGTAGGAATGTAAACAAAACAGTTTAACTTTAGTAAGTCCCTTATGATTTCTCTTTCTTGTTTACCTTTTCATGCTTCTCTTGATTCTTGTGTTCGAAAGTCAAATTTTCTATTCAGCTCTGGTCCTTTCACTGAGAAAGCTTGAAAGTCCTCTATTTTATTGAAAAGCCATATTTTGCCTTGGAACATGATACTCAGTTTTGCTGGGTAGGTGATTCTAGGTTTTAATCCTAGCTCCATTGACCTCTGGAATATCATATTCCAAGCCTCTCGATCTCTTAATGTAGAAGCTGCCAGATCTTGGGTTATTCTGATTGTGCCTCCACAATACTCAAATTGTTTCTTTCTGGCTGCTTGCAGTATTTTCTCCTTGATCCGGGAGCTCTGGAATCTGGCGACAATATTCCCAGGAGATTTCCTTTTGGGATCTGAGGAGGCGATCGGTGGATTCTTTCAATTTCTATTTTGCCCTGTGGCTCTAGAATATCAGGGCAGTTCTCCTTGATAATTTCTTGAAAGATGATATCTAGGCTCTTTTTTTGATCATGGCTTTCAGGCAGTCCAATAATTTTTAAATTATCTCTCCTGGATCTATTTTCCAGGTCAGTGGTTTTTCCAATGAGATATTTCACATTGTCTTCCATTTTTTCATTCCTTTGGTTCTATTTTATACTATTTTGATTTCTCATAAAGTCACTAGCTTCCACTTGCTCCAATCTAATTTTTAAGGTAGTATTTTCTTCAGTGGTCTGCCGGACCTCCTTTCCCATTTGGCTAATTCTGCCTTTCAAGACATTCCTCTCCTTATTGGCCTTTTGGAGCTCCCCTGCCATTTGAGTTAGCCTATTCTTTAAGGTGTTGTTTTCTTCAGTGTACCCCTCAGTATCTTTTTTGGGTCTCCTTTAGCAAGTCATTGACCTGCCCCCCATGGTTTTCTCGCATCCCTCTCACCTCTCTTCCCAATCTTTCCTCCGCCTCTCCAACTTGCTTCCCCCAATTTCCCTTGAGCTCCTCCATGGCCTGGGACCAATTCATGTTTTTCTTGGAGGCCTTTGGTGTAGGCTCTTGCACTTTGTTGACCTCCCCAGGCTGTATGCTTTGATCTTCCCCTTCACCAAAGAAAGAATCCAAAGTCTGAGACTGAATCTGGGTGTGTTTTTGCTGCCTGGCCATATCCCCAACCAGCTAACTTGACCCTTGAGTTCCTCAGCAGGGCATGACTGCTTGCAGACTAAAGAGTTCTATGTTCCACGTTTGGGGGGGATGCGCCAGCTCTGCCACACCAGCATTCCTCCTTCCCCTAGAACCCCCAACCCGGACTGGGCTTAGATCTTCAGCAGGCTGTGCACTCCTTCTCTGATCCACCACTTAATTCCTCCCACCAGGTGGGCCTGGGGCTGGAAGCAACAGCAGCTGTAGCTGCCCCACCTCCGCTGCCCCTGGGGCTGGTAGCCGAACGCGAACTCCTTCCACTTCCGCAGCTTTTCCCATTAACCCTCTCAGCTGTCTTTGGTGTTTGTGGGTTGAGAAGTCTGGTACCTGCTGCAGCTCACTGATTCAGGGCTCTAGGGCCCACTCCACCCGGCTCCTGGTCTGGTTGGTCCGAGCAGCTCACGCTGGGCTCTCTGCTCTGCTCCGCTCCCAGGTCCCAGCTCCGTGTGGGACAGACCTCACCCAGAGACCATCCAGGCTGTCCTGGGCTGGAGCCCTGCTTCCCTCTGCTGTTTTGTGGGTTCTGCAGTTCTAGAATTGGTTCAGAGCCATTTTTTATAGGTTTTTGGAGGGACTCAGTGGGGAGCTCACTGCTTTCCAGCTGCCATCTTGGCTCCACCCCAGTCTTCCATTGAGCATAGTTCTAAATTGCTCTCCAGAATGGATCTGTTCACAACTCCACCAACAATGTAACAATGTTCCAATTTTCCCACATCCTCTCCAGCATTTATCATTTTCCTGTTTTGTCATGTTAGCCAATCTGACAGGAGAGATGTGGTACCTAAGACTTGTTTTGATTTGCATTTCTCTAATCAATAGTGATTTAGAGTATTTTTTTCATATGCCTATAGATATCTTTAATTTCTTCCTCTGAAAACAGCCTGTTCATGTCCTTTGACCATTTGTCAATTGAGGAATGACTTGTATTTCTATAGGTTTGGCTCAGTTCCCTGTATATTTTAAGGAGGAGGCCTTTACCAGAGACACTGGCTGTAAAGATTTTCTCCCAATTTTCTGCCTCTCTCCTAATCTTTGTTGCATTGTCTTTGTTTAAACAAAAACTTTTCAACTTAACATAATCAAAATTATTCATTTTGAATTTTGTAATGCTCTCTATCTCTTGTTGGGTTATGAATTCTTCCCTTTCCTGTAAATCTGATAAGTAAATTATTCCTTGCTCTCTCAAATTGCTTACAGTATCAGCCTTTATTCCTAAATCATGAACCCACTTTGACTTTATTTTAGTATACAGTATAAGACATTGGTCTGTGTCCAGTTTCTGCCATACCATTTTCCAATTTTCCCAGAAGTTTTTGTGGAATAGTGAATTCTTAGCCCAGAAGCTGGATTCTTTGGGTTTATCCTGTAAATTCATCTAGAAGGCAGGGGGAGCTAAGGAGGTCAAGAGTGCAACTCAGTTCAGCCCAGGTCAAGTCTAGCAGCCTGTCTGGTTACCATGGTAACAGGAGGAGAGAAACTAGACAGGAGGATAAAATGTCAGAAACTAGGGATACTTTGTGGTATGGTATTCCCGAGTCACAGAATGTTGCTGTATCATACCAGACCTCTCAGCCAGAAGTGTGTCCCATGCAGTAAAGGAGGCATGAAACACAGGATCATGAATGAGGAGGTCACATGGTCTGTTAATGGGCGAGAAAGACCTTCAAATCTAAATTACTACTACAACCACCTAACTATCTTTTGTGTCTGATTTGCCATCTCTCCAACACTGGGTATTTCAGTTGGTTCTGGATTTTTCCTATCGTATTTATGTTTGAATCTGTATGCACTTACTCATTATGACAGAACATCAGAAATGATGATCCCACACTCATTGTTTCTAATATTGTCTGAATAGTTGATCTATTAGCTGGTCCCATAGAATTTTGACCTCTCATCTGACGTATCAGGTCCTACGGGAGCCAATCTGTTTTTTGAGCCATCCATCTATTTATTGTCTGTCTCCCCTGCTTCATGGCTGTTCCAGGGATCCTTTCATGTGATATACATCTGTCATCACTGACCTTCTTCAGAGTTCCTCATTTGTCGGACAGTCTTATAGAGAGGTTTTGTACAACTTTTATTCTTAGTAGACATTAAGATTAATATAAATTAATCTTGTAGAACAACATTATAATGCATAAACATTGTGTAGGAAGCATTGTAAATGTTTTTGCTCTGATGTTTATCGGTGCTTCCTTAATGATCTGACACACAGTTGTAACTGAACAAATCTAGGTGGTTTTTCCTTTTTTGATCTGTTACATTGCCAGAGTGTGACCAGGTGCATATTACTCTCCATTCTTTGTAAGTAAGTATATGTATACGTGTATATGAGCATATATAAACATATGCATATATGCATACACAATACTATGTATGTATATATTATATGATATGTATGTATGTTTGCACATCTATGGATCTGTATATAGTCAGTTCTCAATGTTCATAGTAGTTATATTCTATAAAATTGTCACCAACACTGAATTAGTGATATTGAACCATTGCTCCTGGGGATAATACAAGGTTAGGTGTCTGTGAGGCTCTGGTCACATTATCGCCTTCTGTAGCGGCCTCAGGTACAGAATGGAGAATTTCCTTTTCCTTTTTCTGGATGTACCCTATGGTTGATTCGCTAACATTGAACTTGTGTCCAGTAGCGCTATAACTCATGCCTGAATGAAGTTTATCCAACATTTTCTCCACAAGGCACATCATGGCCTTCTTGAGTTTAGGAATATTACACAGTATTTCAGCACTATGCTTAGGGCCATTTTAAACACTGAAATCACCAACAAAAGTTTCGAAAGTGCGAAAAATCTGGTGCTAAATAGACAACAAAAAGGATACTTGTTTACTAAGAGCTGAAAAAGAAGCGTTGCCTTGTTCCACCTTAGCTGGGAACATGTGTGTGAGTTACTCAAATTTTTTCACAGGTTGTACGTGCATATCCTCAAATGATAGTGAAAGTGGTGGAGTGTTGATTTTGGGGTTACAGACCAGTTTTAGTGAGTAGGCAAATTCACAAATATGGAATTTGTGAACAATGAGGTTTGACTGCATACATCCACAGGTACATGAATACACTATACACTTATGCATACACACAAGCACATATATTCATACATGTTCATACACACATGTACAAATATACATATATGTATATACACCTTGCTTTGTAAGAAGTGCCTTTTTAAAAGTAGTTTTGTTTTTATCAAGGTTGACCTCCAAGCTGACCAAAAGTTTAGGTACATTAAAGTTGCTGTGACTATTCATGGAATCATCGATATTTTACAAATGAGGAAACAGAAATCTGAGGGGTCATAACTGGCTTGCCAAAGGTCACACATGGTAAGCATCAGAGGTGTCAGAGCTCTGGAACAGCATTTATGAGTAAATTGCCAAGTAGAGCAGAAGAAAGGCTAAGAATACAAAAGGTCGTGCCAAGTATGAGGATAGGTCTCCATAATGGTTCTGAAAAATTTAGAAGACAGTTTCAAAGAGGTAACTGAGAAGAAATAGCTTGAAGAAAGCAGAAAGATATTTTCTTTCTTTCAAGTTACACTATATAAAAACAACAAACAAAAAGGCAAATGTATCATGGATCACCTGTGAATACTCATGAAAAAATTCCAATAATCTCTGTGTCTCTTGCAACCATAAATGCTCTGTGTTTACTAAGGGACCTTCTTTATATTATGTGGGATGTAGCAGTAGTTGGAGCAAAGTAGATATAAAGTGAAAAAAGACAGAATTCACTCTGAATATGTCAAGGAGAGTGGAAATTCATTGCAAAAAGCACTCATGTGATTTTCACTCTGCATCTGCTATTCTGCTTGGTCCACAGAACATGATGCCTCTGCCCCAACACTCCCTTATGTTTGCCCCCTTTCTTGACTCTATTTTTGGGTTGTTGTAAAGGCAATCAGTGAATGGGAAGATCTTCCCTGCCCATTTGAGTGGGCTTTGGGGATGGGGCTCTCAGGGTCCTGGGGGGAGTGGCTAGGACTGGAGCCAATGGTAGGTGCCTGAGTTCTGGTCCACATGATGACATGAAGCCTGTGGTGGGAGGAGCTTGCTGAATGGTTGGAGCAGAGCTAAGAGGCAGTTGGTGAGGCAGTTGGTGAGAGCAGTTAAGAACTGAAGGAGAGAGGAAGCAGTCAGCTAGCTGGACCACAGCTTGGAGATTGTGGCAGAAGTGGTGGTGATGGCTGCAGGCATTACAGAAAAGCAGGACTGACCCTTGTGGAGACCAGAGAGTGCTGAGCAGGGGCTTGAGGCCAGTGGGTGGTCTTCTTGCTGGAGGGCCCTGGCACTGGGGGGGGTGCGGTGGAAGCACCAGTATGGCTTGGCTTGCTGCCATAATGTTTTTCTGTGGCCTCCTGGTCACCATTGTGAGACGGGCATACTGGTTTTGGAAGGTTCTTGCCAGGATGTTGAATTGGGGACACTGGTCCTTGGGTCTGCTACTTCTGAGTTTCAATAAATACTTTAACTCCTCTTCCTTCTACTTAGAGAATTCCTTATATCCTGCAATTCTGGACCATTCAGGCATATTCATGGTTATCTTTGAAGTCATGAATTCCGTCTTGATGATATAGTTGTCTCCCCCTATTGGATTATAAGCACCTTGGAGGCATTGAAGCTTAGTGAAAAGAGCCCTAGACTTGCAGTCAAAAGACTTGAGTTTGAGGATTGCTAGGCATGCAGAACTGCACCAGACTGTACTAGAATGGGAGCACAGTGGACCCCAGCTAGTGAGCCGGTCTGGGGGAGTTCTGGGTGAGTGAAACTAAATCATACCTGAGTGGGATCAGGAGCAGGCCCTGACTCTAGAGGCAATCCCCAGGGACCTCAGCCCAGGACAGGAGTCTGTCAGAGCTGCATGAGACACCAGCACAGAGCCTGAGGCCATGAGAGCAGCTACTCCTGGGGCTTGCAGTCTACAATCTAAAGGTTTGAAACTTGCCTTCTTGAACTTCAGGGAGCCATGATGACCAGGTAAAATGGCACTCATTCCTCCTTTCCTCACCCAGATAATACTCCCCTGGCAGAAACCCTGGAATAGAGGAGCCAGAAGTGGGTCTTCAGTAGCCTTTTAGCTTGGGAAGTTGGGAAGATCCCAAATTCTGGTGGCAGAATGAGACTAGTGCAGGAAGAGAGATGTCCCAGTAGGCCCCACCTCAGCAGAACAGTGGGAGTTCCTGAGCCCCAGGGGGTAAAGCTATCAAGTGTCAACACCAGGACCCCAGACATGCACAGCCAGGGAAAGTGGCAGACACCAGAACAGACAACTGCTGAGACCACCCATGCAGTAGTGCAGCCCTGGGGGAAGAGGAGACTTCCAGCAGCAAGACCACCCCTCCCCCACACCTCACAAAACCAGAGGCCACAGCACACAAAGCCAGTAATCAGGCCCACAGTTCCCAGCACAAGAAACTTAAAATAGAGCCACCTGAGCCCCAGAAGCAGAGATCCACTTTAAAAACCAGGAAAAAGACAACTACCATGAAGAAACAATCCAGAAAACCAAGGACTATTGATTCTTATTATGGAGACAGGGTAGGTCAAAATGCCAATTCAGAGGAGCACAACATTGACACTATACCCACATCTGAAACTTCAAAAGAGAATGTGAACTGGTCTCCAGCCCAAAAAGCATTCCCAGAAGAGCTCAAGGGGGATTTGAAAAACCAAATTAGAAAGGTAGAAAAAAATGGAAAAAAATATTTACTGATGAGAACAAATCTTTAAAAAGTAAAATTGTCGAAATGGTTAAGGAGTTTCAGAATCTAATTACACAGAATGACTACTTGAAAAGTAAAATTAACCAAATGGAAAATGAGGTAGAGAAGCTAAATGAAGAAAATGATTTGTTATGGGCAAGTAGAAGCTAATGACTCTATGAGGCATGAAGAATCAGTCAATCATAATCTAAAGAATGAAAAAATAGAAGAAAATGTGAAATATCTGATTGGAGAAACAACTGACCTGGAAAATACATCCAGGAGAGATAATCTAATAATTATTTCTCCATTGGAAAGCCATGATGACAAAAAGAGCCTGGATAGTATCTTCCAAAAAATCAGCAAGGATAACTGTCCCAAGGTCCTATAACCAGAGTGTAAAATAGTCATTGAAAAAAATCCATTGATTCCTCCCTGAAAGAGATCCAAAATTGAAAACTCCAAGGAACATTGTAGCCAAATTCCTGAAATATCAGGTCAAGGAGAAAATACTGCAAGCAGCCAGAAACAATTCAAATATCGTGGAACTACAGTCAGAATCACACAGGACCTTGCAGCTTCTACGTTACAACCCAGGATGAATTGGAATATGATATTCCAAAAGGCAAAGGAGCTTGGACTACAATCAAGGATCAACTACCCAGAAAAACTGAGCATAATTTTTCAGGCAAGGAGATGGACATTCAATGAAATAAGGGAATTCCAGACCTTCCTGATGAAAAGGCCAGAGTTCAGTGGAAAATTTGATTCCCAAATACAAAACTCAAGAGAGACATAAAAAGGTAAACAAGAAAAAAAACCTTGTTATTCAATAAGGGCAAATCATTTACATCCTTATTTAGAATTATATTGTTTTATATATGTTATATGCATGTCAGTCTAGAGAATGGTCCAGTTATTATGACAATTGAAAGGAATATACATAGCCTGAGGGTGTCAGTATAAAGTAAGTGATGTGATGATAAAAAACATAATTAAGATGCTCAAAGGGATTGTTCTGGGAGAAGAGGTAAGGAGGAGGGAGAGAAGGGTAAATTACATCTCATGAAGAGGCACAAAAACATATTATAGTAGAGGGAAAGAAGGAAGGGAGAAGAGCAATGTTTGAGCTTTACTCTCATTGGATTTGGTTCAAGGAGGGAATAACATACTCTGATAAGTATAGAAATCAAACTTGTCCTACAGGCATTAGAAGGGGGAAAGGGAAAGAAAAGACAGGGTGGTTAGAAGAGAGGGAAGAACTAGCAAAGGAAAAAGGGTAAGATAAGGGAGGGGTGTTAATAGGGAGGGAAACTGAGGAACGTGGTGGTCAAAAACAAAACTCTTTTGAGGAGTGGACGGGAGAAGGGAGACATGAAAACATGAAGATGGGGGGGAAATAGGATCGAGAAAAAGACATAGATAGTAATCATAACTGTGAATGTGAATGGGATGAACTCTTCCATAAAATGGAGGTGGATAGCAGAATGGATTAAAAATAATAATCCTACAATATGTTGTTTACAACAAACACATTTGAAACATGGGTATACACACAGGGTAAAGGTAAAAGGCGGGAGTAGAATATATTATGCTTCAGCTGAAGTAAAAAAAGCAGGAGTAGCAATCCTATTCTCAGACAAAGCAAAAGCTAATATAGACCTAATTAAAAGCGATAAGGAAGGAAAGTATATCCTACTAAAAGGCACCATAGACAATGAAGCAATATTATTACTTAACATAAATGCACCAAGTGGTATAGCTTGTGAATTCTTAGAGGAGAAGATAAGGGAGTTACAGGAAGAAATAGACAACAAAACTGTACTAGTGGGGGTCCTCAACCTCCTCTTCTCTGAACTTGATGAATCTAACCTCAAAATAAACAAGAAAGAAGTTAAGGAAGTGAATAGAATCTTAGAAAAGGCAGATATGATAGACCTCTGGAGAAAACTGAATGGCGATAGAAAGGAATATACCTTTTTTCTCAGTGGTAGATGGCACATACACAAAACTTGACCATGTGCTAGGGCATGAAAACCCACAATCCAGTGCAGAAAGGCAGAAATAGTCAATGCATCCTTTTCAGATCATGATGCAATAAAAATTATCTGTAATAAAGGACCACGGAAAGATACACTAAAAATTAATTGGAAACTAAATAATCTAATCCTAAAGAATGAGTGGGCCAAAGAACAAATCATAGAAACAACTAAGAACTTCATTCAAGAGAATGACAATAATGAGACAACATACCAAAATTTATGGGATGCAGCAAAAGCAGTTCTGAGGAGAAGCTTTATATCTCTAAATGCTTGCATTAATAAAATAGAGAAAAAAGAAGATCAATGAATTGGGCATGCAACTGAAGCTAGAAAAAGAACAAGTTGAAAATCCTCAATTAAATACAAAATTTGAAATTCTGAAAACCAAAGGAGAGATTAATAAAATTGAAATCAAGAAAACTGCTGATCTAATAAATAAAACTATGAGCTGGTTTTATGAAAAAAAAAAAACAGTAGAGTTGATAAGCCTTTGGCCAATTTGATTCAAAACAAAGAAGTACCAATTTAGGTAGACAGCACTTAAAATTTTAAGGAAGACTCCATTTATTCCTATGCTTTCCAGTGTTTTTAGTATTACCAGTATCAAAAATGAAAAGAGTGAATTGACCTGCAATGAAGAGCAAATTAAAACAATAATTAGGAATTATTTTGCCCACTTGTATGCCCACAAGTTTTACAATCTTCGGGAAATGGATATTTACCAAAATGTAATTTGCCTAGGTTAACAGAAGAAGAAGTAAAATACCTAAATAATGCTATCTCAGAAAAAGAAATTGAGCAAATCATCAATGAACTTCCTAGGAAAAAGTCTCCAGGGCTAGATGGTTTTACATGTGAATTCTATCAAACATTTAAAAAACAATTTATTCCCATACTTTATAGACTATTTGGGAAAATAGGTGAGGAGTCCTACCAAATTCTTTTTACGACACAAATATGGTACTAATACCCAAACCAGGAAGAGTCAAAACAGAGAAAGAAAATTATAGACCAATTTACCTAATAAAATATTAGGAGACAGATTGCAGCAATGTATCATGAGAATAATACACTATCATCAGGTAGGATTTATTCCAGGAATGCAAGGCTGGTTTAGTATTAGGAAAACTATAAACACAATTGATCATATTAACAACGAAATGTGCAAAAACCATATGATTATCTCAAAAGATGCAGAAAAAGCTTTTGACAAAATACAATACCCATTCCTATTAAAATGCTAGAAAGCATATGAATAAATGGAGTCCTCCTTAAAATTATAAGCAGCATCTACCTAAAACCATCAACAAGTAATATTTGTAATGGTGACAGGCTAGATGCATTCCCTATAAGATCGGGGGTGAAACAAGGATGTCCATTATCACCCCTATTATTCAATTTGGTACTAGAAATATTAGCTTCAGCAACAAAAGAAGAAATAGAAATTGAAGGAATTAGAGTAGGCAAAGAAGAAACTAAGTTAACACTCTTTGTAAATGATATGATGATTTATTTAGATAATCCTAGAGAATCAAGTAAAAAACTACTTGAAATAATAAACAACTTTAGCAAAGTTGCAGGATATAAAATAAACCCACATAAACCCTCAGCATTCCTATATATTACTAACAAAGCCCAGCAGCAAGAGATAGAAAGCAAAATTCCACTTACAGTTACTGTAGACACTAAAATATTTGGGAGTCTACCTGCCAAGACAAACCCAGGACCTATATGAACCCAATTACAAAACATTTTTAACACAAATAAAATCAGATCTAAATAAACAGAAAAACATCAGTTGCTCATTGTTAGGCCAAGCTAATATAATAAAAATGACAGTTTTACCTAAATTAATTTACTTATTCTGTGCCATACCAATCAAACTACCAAAAACTTATTTTCAGAGCTGGATAAAATAATAACAAAATTCATCTGGAAGAACAAAAGGTCCAGAATATTAAGGGAATTAGTGAAAAAGAAATGCTAGGGAAGGTGACCTAGCCATACCAGATATTAAACTGTGTTATAAAGCAGCAGTCACCAAAACTACTTGGTACTGGCTAAGAAACAGAGTGGTGTATCCGTGGAATAGGTTAGGTACACAAGATACAGTAGTCAATGACTATAGCAACCTACTCTTTGATACACCCAAAGAATCCCACTTCTTGTTTAAGAATTCACTATTTCACAAAAACTGCTGGGAAAACTGGAAAACAGTATGGCAGAAACTGCGCATAGACCAACATCTTACACTGTATACCAAAATAAAGTCAAAACGGGTTCATGATTTGGGACAGGGCTGTCCAAAATGGCACCTCGCGGTCTGCACGCACCCCAGAGTATTATTTATGTGACCTGCCTACAAGCATAGAAATTTACATAAATCTTTAGTGAACCAAGTCACAGAGCTCTCACTAAAATGGCAAATCAAAATATATTTTCTATTATTTCAATAAAAACCTAAAGTTGGACAGCCCTAATTTAGGAACAAAGGCTGATACTATAAGCAATTTGGGAGAGCAAGGAATAGTTTACCTGTCAGATTTATGGGAAAGGCAAGAATTCATAACCCAACAAGAGATAGAGAGCATAACAAAATTCAAAATGAATAATTTTGATTATGTTAAATTGAAAAGTTTTTGTATAAACAAAGACAATGCAACAAAGATTAGGAGGGAAGCAGAAAACTGGGAGAAAATCTTTAGAACCAGTGTCTCTGATAAAGGCCTCATCCCTAAAATATACAGGGAACTGAGTCAAATTTATAGGAATACAAATCATTTCCCAATTGAGAAATGGTCAAAGTATATGAACAGGTATTTTTCAGAGGAAGAAATTAAAGATATCTATAGGCATATGAAAAAATACTCTAAACCACTATTGATTAGAGAAATGCAAATAAAAAGAAGTCTTAGGTACCACATCTTTCCTGTCAGATTGGCTAACATGACAAAACAGGAAAACGATAAATGCTGGAGAGGATGTGGGGAAATTAGAACATTTTAAATTGTTGATGAAGTTGTGAACTTATCCAGCCATTCTGGAGAGCAAGTTGGAACTATGCCCAAAGGGCCATAAAAATGTGCATACCCTTTAACCCAGCAATACCACTTTTAGGGCTATATCCCAAAGAGATCGCGCAAGTGTGAAGTGGATCTGTATGTATAAAAATATTTATAGCAGCTCTTTTTGTGGTGGCAAAGAATTGGACATCAGGGGGATACCCATCAATTGGGGAATGGCTAAATAAGTTGTGGTATATGAATATAATGGAATGGTATTGTGCTATAAGAAATGAGGAACAGATGGACTTCATTATAACCTGGAAAGACTTATATGAACTGATGCTGAGTGAGAGGAGCAGAAGTAGGAGAACATTATACATGATTACAGATAGATCTGTAAGTACTTACTTTGATAGACTTGGCTCTTCTCATCAATGCAAGATTCAAATACAGTTCCAAAAGACACATAATGGAAACAGCTGTGTTTCTAGAGAAAGAGTTATGGAGTCTGAATGCAGATTGAGGCAAAATATTTGCTTTCTTTTTTCCTTCTTTTTTGGTTTTGTTTCTTCTTTCTCATGATTCATTCCATTGGCCATAAGTCTTCTTTACAACTGGACTATTGTGTAAACAAGTTCAATGTTAAGGTATATGTAGAACCTATATCATTTTACATCCCTTCTGGGGGGGGGCAGGGGAGAAGAAGGAAGGAGAGAAAATTTGGAACCCAAAAACTTGTGGAACTGACTAAAAATAAAAAATAAATTAAAATAAAAATAAATTAAAGAAAAATATTCATGTACGATTTCATACATTATTGTGTATATGCCTAGGCCTTTTTTTTTTTTACAATTCTGTCATTGAGAGGAATCCAAATGACGCAAGATCTTGAGTTATCACGACATGGGTTTGCTGGAGCCAGCTTGTGTTGGCTTTTGATAACTTATTGTTACATTTTTATTGTGAGCATTTATACATTGTAAGTTGGCAAAGCAGGGTTTGATTTGTTGAGACTTTAGAGTGCCCATTTAGGGTCTGTTAATAATGCAGATTAGCTTGTGTTGAGCATGAATTTTTTTTTCAGAGAGCCACTTAAACATTTACCTGCATACTACTTGTTGACCTTCATATCATTTCATAATACAGTTTTACAAGGATTGTAGGATCCAGAGGTGGGAGATGCTTTAGCAATCATCTAGTCCAGGAGTGGGGAACCTGCAGCCTGGAGCTTCCCCACCCCTGATCTAATCTAATGCCCTCACTTTAGAGAGCATAACACAGAGTACTAGAGAGTTGAAGTGACTTGCCTATGTTTCAACAATCCGGCTAGCAGCTGTTGTGGGGGTGAAAGATCAAAACAAGCCCAACAACAAGAATGCCGCCAAAGCCCAGGTTCTTTTGATCTGCTTTACTAAGGAAAGCAATGTTAAGGGGTTGACAATCTTACTTTAATCCAGCATATAGACATCATTCACTTAGTTCAGGGGAAAAAGCTAGCACCCTGAACTTCAGAGCAAATACAAATACAAAGATACATTAGAAACAGACCAAATCACAATTCGTAGTTACCAAAAAGCATCAACCTCTGAGTTCACATGCCCGGAGCTCAACAACGGTGGGCCCAGAGTCACTCCTCCTGTGGCTCAGAGCTCTGAGAAAGAGAAAGCCAACCCTTGGTTTTATATCTTTTTCAGGTTCAAGGGTGAGTCACACACAACACCCACCTAAAATTGTCATAAAGAGGCAACTTAAACCTACGTGGTCTAAAAGCCTCTGATGTCCCAAACATGCTACTCAAACCCATGTAAATTAGGCCCTCCCCTGAGGCAAGGAGGTCACCAAGGATTCCCAATCTAATTAAAGAAACAAAGGCCAAACTCTTCAAGGGCATTTGGTTGAACTGAGTGCTAAGAGTCCATTTTGATTGCCAACACAGCCTAGTATCCCATACATACTAAGGAACACAGCTAGATTTGAATCCAGGCCTTTTGATTCTAAATCCCATGCTCTTTTCACTACCCTTTCTAGAAGGTGAGAGGGAACAGCATTTTCAAAAACCTTTGCCACTGAACATTTCTAGCACTTTTGGAAGCTTGTAAAAATATTGCAGTATCATCATATTATTATTGAGGAAGCTAGATGACACAGAGAATAGGGTGCTAGACTTGTGGTTAGGAAAACAAGAGTTCATATTCTGATGCTGTGACCTTGAGCAAGTCACTTAATCTCTCTCAGCCTCAGTGTACTCATCTGTATAATGGAGATAATAATAGCCCCTGCCTCACAGGATCATTATGAGGATTGACTGAGATAGAACACGTAAAATGCTTTTCAAACTTTAAAGCACTATATAAACACTAGTTATCATCATCATCATTATTACCCAAATCATACAAAGCTTTATGTTTGGAGCAAGTAATTTTATTGTCATCTTTTGGATTTTTTTTGAGGGAAGAGTAGGGGTTTGTTATAAAGAGAAAATCAAAAGAAATCTTGTTGAAGGCCAGAACTACAATTTAGACAAGCATATGGATAAAGCTTACTTCCTGAATGGTATTTTAAAATGCCATGTGGTGCTTCATATATGATTGAGACTCATCCAAGATCCTATATGCCTCAAATAGATTCCCTGTCTCTGGGTATGGCAGGACTCATATTCTCTTTGTCAGAAATAAATGCTACCTATCCTGTGGGTAAGGTGAAGACTAGGATCCCCTAAATCAGACAGAGAAGCACTACCTGTGAATAAATTGAACTTAGCTATTTAATGACAGAGAGATGTTGATGGCCTAAGTCAGTAGTCTCTGGAAAGAAACTATGCAGCCCTGGAGAACAAACAACGGAAGTTTGGGTCACTTAGGTGCTAGAATCACTACAGAATTGGTGGGTATCCAGTTTAGAAAGAATTGACAGATTAATGGAAAGTCTTAAAGGACTGGCTTTTGGATTGCAGAATCTGAAGGCTACCAATCCTGGAATAACACAATGAACCTGTTTGCAAAGACTAAAAAGGCAATACAATGATAACATACCATGGCAACTATGTACTACAATATGCACCAAATTAGGGGCAATAAAACCCCTCATCCTCAAAAACCACTCAATCGATCCATCCCATTCCTACAAGATATTGTCTCATATCTCTCCTTCCTTTTGAAGCCAATCTCCTTGAGAAGGTCATTTACAATAGGTGCCTCTATTTCCTTTCTTCTCATTTTCAACTCTGTATAATCTGGCTTTTGACCTCGTTATTCAATGGAAGCTGTTCACTAAAGTTTCTTCTTATTTGTTAAATCTAATGGCTTTTCCTCTATCCTTATTCTTCTTGAGCTCTTTGCAATTATTGATCACCTTCTTCTTGATACTCTAGGTTTTTTTGTGTGATGCTACTCTCTCCTGGTTCTCCTCCTACCTAAATGACTGTTCCTTCTCAACATCCTTTGTTGAATCTCCTCCCCCTATCTACCCTCCCTTCTATCATCCCCGCTTTTTTATCTACTTCCTCCTTCTTTCCTGTGGTATAAGATACCCTATAGAGTGTGTATGGTATTCCCTCCTCAGGTCGAATCTGATGAGACCAAGATTCACTTATTCCCCCTCACCTGCCCCCTCTTCCCTCCCAACAGAACTGGTATTTCTTGCCACTTTTATGTGAGATAATTTACCCCATTCTATCTCTCCATTTCTCCCTCTCTCAATATATTCCTCTCTCATTCCTTAATTTAATTTAATTTTTTAAGATATCATCCCTTCATATTCAACTCACCCTGTGCCCTCTGTCAATATATATATATATGTATGTATATGTGTGTGTATATATATATATACATACATACATACATATATATATATATATATATATATATATATATATATATATATATATATACACATGCCTATTCCTTTCAGCTACCCTAATACTGAGGTCTCATGAAACATACACATCATCTTTCCATGTACAAATATAAACAAAACAGTTCAACTTTAGTAAGTCCCTTGTGATTTCTCTTTCTTGGTTACCTTTTCATGCTTCTCTTGATTCTTGTGTTTGAAAATCAGATTTTCTATTGAGCTCTGGTGTTTTCACTGAGAAAGCTTGAAAATCCTCTGTTTTATTGAAAATCCATATTTTGCCTTGGAGCATGATACCCAGTTTTGCTGGGTAGGTGATTCTTGGTTTTAATCCTACCTCCTTTGATTTCCGGAGTATTGTATTCCAAGTCCTTCGATCCCTTAATGTGGAAGCTTCTAGGTCATGTGTTATTCTGATTGTGTTTCCACAATACTCAAGTGGTTTCTTTCTGGATGCTTGCAGTATTTGCTCCTTGATCTGGGAGCTCTGGAATTTGGCAACAATATTTCTAGGAGATTTCTTTTTGGGATCTTTCTCAGGAGGCAATTGGTGGATTTCGCTACCTGGCCATGTTCCCAGCCAACTACTTGATCCTTGAGTTTTTCAACGGGGTATGACTGCTTGTAGAGGAGAGAGTACTTTGTTTCAAACTTGAGGGGATATGCTGCTGTTTTCAGAGCTATTTTTATACAGCCAGCTCTGCCATGTCAGCGCTCCTCCTCCCCCAAGAACCGCCAACCTGGATTGGACTCAGATCTTCAGCAAGCTCTGCACTCCTGCTCTGATCAGCCACTTAATTCCTCCCACCAGGTGGGCCTGGGGCTGGAAGCAACTACAGCTGTAGCTCTATAGCTGCACCACCCCTGCTCCCCCTGGGGGTGGTGGCAGAACCTTGAACTCCTTTCACTCTGTCCCCTGCAGCTTTTCCCACTAACCTTCTCTGTTGTCTTTGGTGTTTGTGGGTTGAGAAGTCTGGTAACTGTCACAGCTCACTGATTCAGGGCTCTAGGGCCTGTTCCGCCCAGCTCCCAGTCTGGCTGGCCTGGGCACAGCCCATGCTGGGCTCTGCTCTGCACTGCTCCCAGATCCTTGGGCAATAGACCTTACCCAGAGACCATCCAGGCTTTCCTGGGCTGGAACCCTGCTTCCCTCTGCTATTTCATGGTTTCTGCAGTTCTAGAATTTGTTCAGAGCTTTTTTTTTATAGGTTTTTGGAGGGACCTGGGGTAGAGCTCATGCAAGTCCCTGCTTTCCAGCTGCCATCTTGGCTCCCTGTATTACTATTCTTAAGCAATGTAGCCCAGTGGATTCATGTTTAGGCAGAGGTTAGACTAAAAACCCTATTATTTTATGAGTCTATTTTTTGACAAGTGCAAACATTACCATGAAATCTAATGAAATCTAAGGGCAATGTGGCATAGTGGAAAGACTGATGGATTTAGTGTTAGTTGATTTCTGTCTTTGAGACTTGAAAGCTGTGTGACCATGAACAAGTAGCTTAATTTGCCTCAATTTCCTCATATGTAAAATGAGGGTACTACTATCAGATTTCTATGAGGACCAAAATGAGATAATGTGCATCAAGTAGCTTATAAACATTAAATTAGTACAGAAACATCAATTGCTTTTCATTTGGAGTATGACAGGTGGCAAGGAGACATGCTTTCCTGGAGTGTACTGCTTTCCTATCTGATGCCACCAGTGCACACCTGCCTTGACAAGTCCTTACATGGTTTAGCAATCACACTTAGCTGCCGCCTATGGAGTATGCTAGCTTCACACAGAGAAACTGGCTTGTGTCTAGTAATGATGGGATACTTTTATCTTCTATTCATCCCTTCAGGGGATATTTTTGTACTCAAGGGAGTTGGAAGGAAAGAATTCACTAGTATGATTTATGGCTTATTGGTTTTCGCTGAAAAGATTATGAGACTTTTATATCTTTGGAAAGAATGATTCAAATGTGCTGAGATAATGTAATCATTTTTCCCCCTAGTCTGATTGATGGATGCAAAAGTCATAGCTCTAGGGGCTAGCTGTCATAACATAAATTCCAGTACTACATTTGTAGACATTTTAAGGTGGTGTGTTGGTAAGCAAAATGGGCTTTTAGCACTTAGTTCAACCAAGTGCCCTTGAAGAGTTTGGCCTTTGTTTCCTTGATTAGATTTGGGTGTCCTTGGTGCCTCCTTGCCTCAGGGGAGAGCCTAGTTTACACATGAGTTTGAGTGACATGTCTCAGACAGCAGAGGCTTTTAGACCACGTGGGTTTAAGTGGCCTCTTTGTGACAATTCTAGGTCACGTGGGTGAGTGGCATGTGTGACTCACCCTTGACCCTGAAAAAGATATAAAACCAGGGGTTGGCTTTCTCTTCTTCGAGCTCTTACCCACAGCAGTGGTGGTGCAAGTAACTCTGGACCACCCTTCCTTATGAGCTTCCGGGCTGAACCTAGATGTTGGTAACTATGAATCTGTATTTGGTCTGTTTGTTGATGTTTGTAATTTGTTTAGGGCTCTCACTCTTGGTGGCTTGTGGAGACTCCGGGCAGCTGTAGCTAAGAAGCCCTCCAGCTCGTAAACTCAGATGCTGAGACTTTGTTAAACTCTGGTGACTATATATTGGGATTTGAATCAGACAAGGTCTGGGTGTCGATGTTTGTACTTTGTATTTTGCTCTGAAGTTCAGGGTGCTGGTTTTTTCCCCTGAACTAAATGAATGATATTTGTATGCTGAATTAAAGTAAGCTTGTCAACCCCTTAACGTTGCTTTCCTTACTAAAGCAGATCAAAAAAACCTGTGTTTTTGCAGCATGCTGGTAGCATTCTTGTTGTTGGACTTGTGTTGGTCTTTCATCCCCACAACAGCTGCTATCCGTATTGTTGAAACAGGTGTCCTTGTAAATAAGTTTCTTAAGTCATCAAGCTTATGAAATGCTATTTGACCCACAAAATTTGTGTTTCTTCTGTATACATTTACCAGCATAGTTACATAAAACTAGAGAGATCCTCATACTAACCCTCCCCACACTACCACTGGAGGGAGGACTAGAAAGAGGCAGTTCCCACACACTTAACCTTGAAAATCCATCATAGGTTTAGCAGTGTGCATACATAAATGATTACATAATATTGTACACATATTTACACATACATATATACCTGTTACACATATACATATTATATTGGAACTCAATTTAGGTTTTCTATGGAATATATTACCAAAAACCAAATACCAAAACCAGTACTTTGATAGTGGGCAGGCATACATGTTATTTAAATGGCAACTCTTACCCTATTTATGCTGGACAGATTCTTTGTGCTCTCCCCTTCCATCCCCCAATCCTTCCAGCACACATTGTAATTTCCTCTTTTTTTTTGTTATTCCTAGGCCTATTCCATAAATACCTTTTTGCACACACATTCCTGAGTTTCTTAAAACAAAGATGTCTCAGTATAGTCTAATTGTCATCAGAGGACCTGGGTTCAAAACTCAGATGCCAAGATGCAAGCCCAGGTGGGGCTTTGGGCTTGGAACTTGGTGGGATTTTGCTCTGTAGGAACGGAAGTAAGCTGTGAATCTGATCCTCCTCCCCTCCCTAAAGACTGAGGGGACATAGGAGGGATTATACTTCTCCCTCCTCCAGGTGCTGGGATGGGGGAATGTTTGTTCTTATTTTAAATTTGATGGAAATATTTCTTTGTAAAAATCTAATCTGTTAAGTGATTAAGTGAAATTGGGGTGTTGGGGAGACCTTAAATTGGGGATAATTCATGGAGGCTAGATCTCGTGGCAGACCATACACCCCTCATCCCCACCCCCCAAAAGGTACTAGGAAATGCTAGGGAGTACTAGGCAAGATAGTGCTGGTAAATGTTTAACAGCAGGGTTTCTGGAAAAGAAAATATATGTTTTTATATACACATATGTATATATACACAACATAGTTTTAAGTTTAATCTACATTGTTAATATTTCCTCCATCACTTTCTTAATTCTAGACCATCAACAAAGCAATAAATCAAGCCTGCTTTTGTAGCATTTATCAATTTCCAAGGTATAAATGTTCACACTGAAAATTAAATAATCGTCTCTTACCAGGCGGCACAACCTGGCTCCAGAATATCTTTGGGTGAAGTATAACATGCCTGATCTTCGGGCAATAGGGGCCAATAATTAATCATTAACAACATTTCATGAAGACCTGTAGTTGAGACTTAAAACATCTCTATAATTATTATTTCTAAATTCACTTCAACATGATTAGAATTCTTGATAAATTGGATCAGTCTTTCAAGTGTTTTGCCCCTCTTCTTTTATGGTTTGGTTGGTCTTTCTTGAGAAAATGGAAGAAGTAATGCAGGAAGTGGGAATCAGAAATTCAAAGCTCATTGGTCTAGTGGAAATGCCATTAATTTCACTTATGTTTGTTGACCACTGAAGGCAGAAAGGAGGATGTACTTAATTATTCATAGGAAAAACTATTCCAAGACCTATTGGAAAAATCTCACCAGAGCTCACAGAGGCACCAGTGATCTGGGGAAATTATTTGCAAGATATTCTTTGTAGGATTATCTTATGCCATTAGATGGAGCAATTGATACACTGAATGTGGCTGTCACAGCAGGATATTGACTATATTGGGAAATTCAGCTTTATTATAAAGCCGAAAATAGATTTTGCTAATGATAAAAAGATAAAGCAAGAAAACTGTGTTACTTAGGAGTTTTAACAGCCAATAACATAACTAGAAGACATAAATGTTTGCAATTTAATTTTCCCTTCTTTCTGTTTATAGAGTTGTTACCTTTCAAATCCAAGCAAATATAAGCCAAGATATAATTGTAAATAAAAATAACAGTAGTTGATTTGTAGGCCAAGAGGTATACCTGCAGAATGATGTCTTCCACTGGTCTTGGGTGGTGAAAGACAATCCCGTCTAACTGGGTGGCACAGTGGATGGAGTGTCAGGATGAATCAGGAAGACCTGACTTCAAATATGGCCATTTACTAATTGTGTTACTCTGGTCAAGTCACTTAAACCTCGTCTATCTCAGTTTTCTCAACTGTAAAATAAGAATTATAACAGCATGTTTTTTCTTTCACATTTTATGTTATTATTTGTTCTTTTTATTGCTGTTCAGTCATTTCAATCGTGTCTGACTCTTCATGACCTCATTTGGAGTTTTCTTGGCAAAGATACTGAAGTGGTTTGCCATTTTCTTTTCCAGCTCATTTTCCAGATGAGGAAACTGAGGCAAACAGAGTTAAGCCACTTGCATAGGGTCACACAGCTATTAAAGTATCTGAGGCTGGATATGAACTCAGGAAGATAAGTATTCCAAACTTCAGGCCTGGTACTCTATCTATTGTGCCACCTAGATGCCTCCATTATTTGCTGAAATTAACATTATTTATTAACTTTAGTGCTTGATAATGAGTGTATAATGAGTCCATTCATTCAGAACATATTAGGCTTTGTTATTTTCAAGGTCAGACTACATGCAAATTTCTATACTAGACACTGTGAGATGGAAGCATAGAGCACTCAAAAGATCCATGTCACTGTCCTTATGGAGCATGTAAACTAATGTTAATCTAGACAGAAGACACAAAATAGTGTTAAAAGCTCACTGTCTTCTAGAACATGGAAAAATTGTGAAATGCATGAACTATATTCCTCTAAACATGTCTAAGAGTTAGTTATCTAAGAATCTTCATTGATTACAGGCTCCTAATAAATTAAAACTTTACATTTTACAAGTATCTATAATCTAGGCCCATCAAATATTTTAATGTAATAATATATGATTAAGGCCCTAAATTAAACAAATAAATAAGTCTTTGAGAATAAGTCACTAAGGCATAATTTATACATTCGTTAATTGTATTTTCCATGTGCTTAGAATTTAGCAATAATAAACCAAAGTCAACAATGAATTAAATTGTACAAAAAAGTAGCTGCTTCTTCTTCTTCTTCTTCTTCTTCTTCTTCTTCTTCTTCTTCTTCTTCTTCTTCTTCTTCTTCTTCTTCTTCTTCTTCTTCTTCTTCTCCTTCACTTTCTCCTCCTCCTTCTTCTTCTCTTTCTTCTTTTCCTTTTCTCCTTCTTTATTTTCTTCTATCACCTCAATTTAAAATTTAATTGATAAAAAGTTAATCTAGGAAATTGCATTAGTTCAGAGGAGAGCTTGAAAGGAATGAATCATGCCTTATACTTTTAAAAAATCCCTTTTTAATATAGCTCTTCTCTCAAAAATACCTATTTGTGATTGAATGTATTTCCTTTCAGTCATGAAATGGTATCACAGGTCTGGAGAACTGTATAGATCCCCTTCAAAAACTGAAGGTCCATAGGAGAAAGAAGAAGCATTGTTTTACTTTTCCTCATTCTAGATTCAAGTCTTTCTTGGTCTGCAATGTTTTTGTTGGGTGAAATAAAGCCAGTTTTATATCGTATGTCTTTTTGACTGAGTGCTTATACAAGAAAAAAAATCTTACTTGCTTTGTAGAGGCTTAGCTAAGATTTTTCCAGGTGAAAATATAGGTGAGAGCACAAAGAGTGTGATTTGTGAGAATTCTCAAGATTGAATGCTGTCCATGTAAACCCAGACCTTCTCTTATGCATATGTGATTTTAGTGCTATCTTTCCAATATTGACTTCCTAAGCTATTGTTTCCTGAATGTTAAAATTGGTGACTTTTAAATGTTTGGAAATGCCTTGAGTTGCGGGTAACCTACCTTATCCTACCCCTCAACCCAATCATGTCTTATTTTAGCTATTCATCCTTTCAGACATGATACTTTCAATTATTTCACACATATCAGCTATCCTACATCAAATACTCCATTATAGCTAAGCAACCTCCACCAAGGAGAAATGGTGAAATCCAGGACATTTCTAGGATGACACTGTGTCAAAGCTTAGTTTGGTGATGGTTATTGACAATGTCCTAAGCAAATCTATGAATGGGATCAGTGACTTTGGCATTTAATCTGGAAGTCAGTGCCCTGGAAGCGAGTTACATTTCCTTTTATTATCTTCTATGAACAATTCTTGGAGAACTTACTGACTGTATTACAGTTAGAAATGGGTCCTTTTACCAAGCATTCTGTCAGGATGCAACTTCTATGTACTCTCTGGCTTTCAGTCAACAAATGCATTCTCTTAATGCATCAGTTCCCTTAAGAAGCCTTTATGTCAGTGTCTCTTGCTGTGTTAAGAGAGCTGGAATATTGCCACCCCCTCAGCTATAGGAAATTTACATTTAGAAGATTTTTTATAGTCCATTTATTTCTTTTTACAGTCACCAAGAACAATTTAAAACCTAGTCTTATATCCCTCACTTTTTGTCACTTTCCCAGATCATTAATTTTTAATTTTTCTGCAAATTTTTCTGAAAGTCTACACATTCAACCCTAAAGGAGATATCTGTATCCTAATATATTTTGAATGTTCCTACAATCATAGACAAAATCTTGCAAATGGTTTCCTAAACTGTAGGTGAGAATTTGGTATCAAGCAAGGTAGTACCACTCACTCTTATATAGTCTCAGGTTACATACTAGGTTCTGAGATGAGGTTTAATAGCTGTTTTGATATAGTGATTCAGATGATCTCCATAGTGTATTGTCTACACAGAACACAAGGTATATGAAGCTTCCTCAGGATGATATTCAGCTGCCCAGGGTGTGAGAGATCAATTAATTAATTGATTGTGGGTTTTTTGGAGATGATTCTTAAAAGCAGACTTATTGTCCATTCTTTAATCAATCAATAAACATTTATTAAGCATGTGCCTGTCACTGTAGTAGGTGGGAAAGATAAAGAGACAAAAAGGATATTGTACCTGCAATTATGGAGCTTACATTCTATCATGAGAGACAGTAAGCACATAAATAAGTACACACAAAACAAGTACAATGTAAAATTTTTTTTTCCAGCAGGAATAATTTAACAGCTGGGAGTAGGAAAAGCTTTATGTAGAAGGTAAACCCTGAAAAGAGCTTTGGAGAAAAGAAGGACTTCTTGAGTTTGTAGTCTGTGGATCATTCATTAATCTGAATTAATTAAACAGATGTAATTAATTACTTAACCTAAAATCTGACAGTTTCAAGAAATGGAAATTAGAACAAGACTGATAGCTGGAGTTGTAATCCTGCCTCTTGCCTCTTGCTACCTATCTGGCCTCCAGCAATTTGTACCACTTCTCTGTATTTCTGATCTGTAAAGTGAATGGATTGGACTAAATAATTGCTGAGACCCCTTTGAACTCTCAATTCTATTTCAGTTTTCTAATAATTCCTCCCATAACTTTTGTGCATATATTTGATGCCAAGGAAAGGCCTGTTCCAACCAATCAGACTCATCCAGTGCTGTCCCTGAAATCGATGCTGATTGCTAGATTGCAGCAGAAATTCTCTGGGGTTTTCCCTCTTTACTAAGTCAGTCTTTCATTTGAAAATAGATAAGGGAGTTTAAAAAATTGCCAGTGGCAGAGAACTCTTTAAAATCAATCTCTTACTCCTCTCAATATCTATTCTCTGTGGGTCATCTGAGTCATAGATGCGTAGGTGCACGTTTATTCACCAGATCCTCATTGTGTGTGGGGGTGGGGGGAGAGGAGGGAGCAGGCTGTGTATAAGGTGTAAGGTAGGAAATCTAACTAATCTGGACAACAAAATTCAATGTCAGTGCAGCTAGAGTCAATTGGATGCTGGGTCCATGCCTTGCATAATCTATAAAATTGCTCATGAAATCCTGACTCCTGAATCTGTGTTTCTGGTGAAAAAGTGAAATAATCTAGCACATTTTTAGGTAGTGAATTAGGCTTGCATGTAACCACTCTGGGAATACCTTATCTTTGGCTAGGAAATGAAGTAGATATGAGTCCAGATGGTGCCCTTAGGATACATAGTAATCTTTCTGCACACATTTATATTTGCATTTGTAAAGTATAATGTACAGTGAAGCAAAATGCTGACTGAGAGCTTGAAGTAAGACACTTTTAGTATAACACCACTGAATTGCTTTTAGTTGTATCCTGAGCAAGGGAGAACTAGAAGTTTTTGAGGAAACTTGAAGACATTTAAAGGGAGGGGAAGAACTTCAAAACTCAGTCAAGGGAAGGTATTTGGATAGTGAAGAAAGTTGAGTCAGTCAACTGGTGTCATCCAGACTTCACTCTGTAATGTAGAGATTTGTCAATTCCATGTCATTAGTGTAATCCTTGAGATTCTGCAGAAGCAGATTTGAACAAGAGCATTAAATAAAAGAAGGGGAAGGCAGACTGTGTAAGTGGTACACTAGCATTTAAGGAAGATAGAGTCAAGAATCAGTTTAAATAACTGAGAGATGGAGGTTGGGAATGAAAAGGAAGGAGATAATACTTATAACTGGAATCATGAAAAAAGGAGATTGAAGAATATTTACAAATAAATGATCAGTATATTATATTTCTGTGTCTTTGCTTATGCTATTAGCCCTTTCTTCCTCTAAATATTCTTTCCCTTCTATTCTGCTTGTACAGTTCTTCCTATTCATCCCTAAAAACCCAACACAATTTTTTTTTTTGGGAAGGGAGTAATTTCCCTGAAGGAGTTGAAACAAGTTTTAATCTGTACAGCAGCCCACTTGGAGATAGGGAATGATGGTAATTTTTGTAAAACCAGTTGAGGACACTGTCAAAAAAGAAGCCATTCTATAGACTTTATCCTCCAAAGATTGTGCCTTTGGGGCTAGGGTCTTTCTCCTTTACTTTCCCCTAGCACTGGACTCATTTAGTGGGTCTTTGGGATAACCCACGATTAGGGTACAAAACTGCTTTATTACAGAATAAATTTCAGCTGTTATGCATGCTACATATGTACACTGCTAACTTAGTTATAAAAGAGGTGATTTGACTTTGACCATTAAACTGTGTCCTATGTCAAGCTTCCTCCAGATTCCAGTGGAGGGATGTGGAGAACCTATAGAACATCCTATTGTTTTTTCCATATATAGGCAAATTCTAGGAGGTAGACCTGAATGATTGCACACCATGGGTCTTATTCTCCTTCATTATATTAGGCTCTTTCTAATTATCAGTAAGGCTGGGCTTCCACTATTACCTCCCTTCCATGGCCCCTCACTTTAATTCCGTGGCCCAGATTTTATTGGGCTATTGTGCAGTTGTGCAAGTTTTATCTATGATTGGACTACCTGAGAATTCCTTCTCTCCCTTACTATCATCACTCCCGTGCTTTAATGCACTCTATAGCTGGGGAGCAGCTCACCTGTCATGAAGTAGCTAGAAAGTCTACACCTTCTGCCACTTGATTATCGCTCAATATGGCAGCTTGAGCTTCCTGGTTAGACTCAGTAGAGCTCATCTATGACCTTGGTTGTGATTTTTCTTCAAATTAAAAACCAAATTGGGACTTTTATTTGGTACAATAATCATAGGATCATAGATGACAGTTTACACAGCTCAGAAGCCAGAAGCCCTTATCTATGGGCTACAAAGATTTGTGAGGTTGTTGCCAAAATGCTTTATAGTTATGGTGCTTTCCCCCAAGGGTTGCTTTGGAGATTTCTCTGCTGCCACTCAAGTGAAATATCACCAAATGCTTGTTTATAATTTGATTGATGGATTACATTTTACAAAATTGTTATCAACTCTCCTTCACAGTTGGAGCCAAGGTAGAAAAAGTCTGCCCTGGGCTGCTAAGTCATGTCTCTTCCTAGTACCTAACTGGGGTACTTACCCTCCATTTTGTGTTCATAACTGTGAAGTATATTCTTTAGTGAAGGCATATCAGAGGCTATCTAGTCCAACCCTTTCATGCAATAAGTGAAGTTAAGTGACTTGCCCAAGGTAACACAGATAGTAAGCACCAGAGGTAATATTTGAACTTAAGTCCTCCAACTCTAGAGCTGGTGTTCTAGCCTGGAGGTTTTGTTGTACTACCCTATTACTCCCCAGAGTTTTAGAATGGGAGTCAACAGATTCTGGCCTCTGTGGTCTCTTCCAGCTCCAGAGATTCCTATTCTTTGTGACTTAAGAAGGTGTACAAAGTTACTGGCTATGTTGTTGTTTCTACTCTGTTAGCCACTTCCTTGTTTCTTTTCCCAATGACCCTTTGTACAGAAAGGTCTGCCACTCACCCCACTCTGGGGCTGCTACAGCAAGACCATACCCCTGTAGCCTGCCAGCAGAGAGATCCTATTTCCATAGCAACCCGGCAGCAGGGTCCCACTCCTTTGGCAGATCAGCAACAACAACAACAAAAAGGCAGAAAAAGTGAGGAAAAAACCCCCCAAAGAGCTTGACTATAGAAAGTTCCTATGGTGACAGGGAGGATCAAAGCATAAACCTAGAAGAAGGCAATAGTGTCAAAATGGCTACATGTGAAGCCTCAAAGGAAAATGTAATTTGCTCTCAGGCCCAAACAGAACTTGTGGAAGAACTTAAAAAGGATTTCAAAAAACAAATTAGAGAAGTAAAAGAAAAAAATGGAAAAAAGAAATGAAAGTAATGCAAGAGAATCATGAAAAAAGTCAATACATGGGAAAAGCTATACAAAAATTTGTTAAGGAAAATAACTCTCAAAAAATAGAATTGGCTAAATGGAAAAGGAAGTGCAAAAGCTCAATGAAGAAAATAATTCCTTAAAAATTAGAATTGAACAAGTGGAAACTAATGACTGTATGAAACACCAAAATGGCTCATCTTCAGAGGAGGATAGTGAGGCAAAAATAGTATCTTCTACCCCAAAAAGTAATGTTAAATGGTCACCTGCTTAAAAAGATTTCAAAGAAGAACTTTAAAAAGACTTTTAAAATCAAATGAAAGATAGAGGAAAAATTAAAAAAAAACAATCCAAGGAAAACAAGAAGACTATGAAAAGAAAGTCAACCAACTAGAAAAGAAGATCCAGAATCTTAAGGAAGAAAATGGTTCTTTGAAAATTTGAATTGGGCAAGGGAAAGTTGGAAGTTATAGGAGATGAAAAACTGCCAAAAAATATAAAGAATGGGAAAAATAGAAGAGAATGTGAAACATCTCATTAGAAAAACAACTGATCTGGAGAAAAATCAAGAAGAGAAAACAAGAATAATCAGACTATCTGAAAGCTATGATAAAAAGGAATCTTGATACAATAATGCAAGAAATAATTGAAGAAAATTGTCCCGAAGCATTAGAACAAGAGAGGAAAGTAGAAATAGAAAAAATCCACTTATCAATACCTGAAAGAGATCCTACAAAGAAAACTCACAGGAATATTATAGTCAAATTCTGAAACCCCCTGGTTAAGGACAAAATATTATGACCAACAAGAAAAAAACAATTTACATATGGTGGCACAACAATTAGAATCACACAAGACCTGTCAGTGACGACGCTAAAAGATCACTGGTCTTGGAACACTATATATGGAAGAGCAAAAGAACTGGGTCTCCAGCCAAAAATATACCCAGCAAAGCTAAGCATAATAATGAATGGAAAAAATGGACATTTAATGAATTGTCAGTCCTTCAGGACTTGGTTAAAAAACACAAAAAAACCCAAAATCAATAAAAGATTTGATATACAACAGCCAAGAGAAATATAAGGTACATACTAATGACCAATTTACCTTTTAGATGTATAAGATGTAAAGCCTATGTCTAAGATTGTTATTGATAATTAGGTAGCCTGTAAGAAAGACTGGGGTAGACCTGGGTATGATATGACTTCAAAAAGTAAAACTGCTCAAGAATAGCTAAAGAGTAATTATCTTATACAAATGAGGTGCAAGAGAAAGAACCAACACAGCAGAATTAGATGGGTGAGGGAGCCTGTTAGTTCTGGAAACTTACTTTTATCAGGAATGGGCTCAAGAGGAAAGAATACATCTAGAAGAGTATAAAAGTCTTCTAAATTTAGAAAGAAATAAAACCCTAATTGAATGGGGAGGGAGGAGAGGATAAAGAAGGGAATAGGTTAAAGATGGGGTATAGAAGGGTATTTAGATAAATGGGAATGGGAGGATAAGGGAGGGATCTTCAGAGGGGAGGGTGATGGAATAGGCTAGAGGAGTGTACAAAAGAGGAATGGGTGGATAAGGGAGAGACCACTGGAGGGAGGGGTAGGTTAAGTAACAGAAGGGCAAGGTATCAGGTAAAAGCAAAGTAGAGGAATTAGGAGAGATAGGAAAAAAGAGATATGCACAAACATAAAAACAAAGATCAGGAGTAGAATTTCTTAGAGAATGTTTGTGTTTATATTTATATGTATGTGTATATATGTATGTATATATCAATATCTCTATATAAATATAACCATGCTTAATTGTAGCCTTGGGGTGAGGAGGGGGGGAAGGAAGGAAGAAAAAATAAACAGAGTAAAAAGTTTATAGCAGAAAACAAAAGAAAACCTACAAGGAAGCAAAGAAAAGATGGACAGCTTTCAATATAACACTCTGTATTTAATATATAGGCATTCTTGAAATGGAAAATTATTGTTATATATTCTGAATCCTCTCTCTCATTCTGCTGCCCATGACAGTTTTTCTTTTCTCATTTTACATTTAAGATTATAATATGTTTCTTTTTCTCATTGTGTATTTAAGTTTTAGTATTTGTCTAAAATAAAAAAAAATAAAAAAAAATTGTCCTGGAATTTTAGGCTAAGAGGAGAAAGCAGAAAAAGAAAAAAGTCCACCAATCACCACCTGAAAGAGATCCTACAAGGAAAACCTGCAGGAATATCATAGCTAGATTCTGAAATCCCAGCTTAAGGAGAAAATATTTTGAGTAACAAGAAAAAAAAAACAATTCATATATGGCAGAGCCACATTAGAATCACACAAGATAGAGCAGTGGCAACATTAAAAGACCACAAGTCTTGGAACACTATATATTTAAGAGTGAAAGAAGTGGGGTTATGGCCAAAAATATCATATCCAGAAAAGTTAAAGATAATCCTGAACAAGCAAAAAAATGGACATCCAATGAATTGCCAGATTTTTAAGATTTTGTTGCAAAAAGACCTGAAATCAATAGAAAATTTGACACACAAGATCCAAGAGAAATATATGGTAAACATCAAAGACATTACAAGGGACTCAACAAGGACAGACTTTATTTTTTATATGAGGAAATGTAAATTGTATGCCTATGATTGTTATTAATAATTGGGTATTTTGAAAGAAAGATTGGGGTAGAGCTGAGTATGATGTGATACTAAAAGTAAACCATCTAGGAAAAGGTAAAAAGAGTAATTGTCTTACACAAAGGAGGTGCAAGAGGAAGAACCAATACAGAGGAATTAGATGGGAGAGGAGGCCTGGTAGTTCTGGAACCCTACTCTTGTTGGGAAAGAGAACAATACATATATATCTAGAAGTACATGAAAGTCTTCTAAATTCAGAAAGAAATAAAAGGCTAAGGATAGGGAGGGGGGAAAAGATAAGAGAGGGATCTTTGGTAGGGGGGCTACATTAAGTAATAGGAGGGTGAGGTAGTGGGTAGAAATAAAGTAGAAGAGTCAGGAGGGATAGGAAATAGGAAATGCACACAAGCCTAAAATAAAGATGAGTAGAATTTATTAGGGAGAAAAAAGCAGAGGAGTAATCATGATCTCAGACAAAGTTAAAGCTAAAATAGATTTAATCAAAAGAGAAAAATAAGGAAACTATAGTATGTGTCAGCCATATTCATCAATATTGTTTTAGACTATTTAAAATAAGTAGACAGTATAAGGTTGGAATATTGCCGTGGTATAGGAAATGATGAATGGGTGGACTTAGAAAAATATGGAAAGACTTGGACATATGAAAGAAGGTGTTATCCACCCTTAGAGAAACAAAGTATAGTGTAGTCTTACATAGATGCATATGAATGTATATGAGTATGATTATAGATATCTAAGTATATGTATGTGTATGTAAGTACATGTATGTGTGTGTAGCTGTGCTTAATTGTAGCCTTCTTAGGGGAATGGGGGAGGAAGGAGGTAAAAAAAAAACCCAAGTACAAAGTGCACAGCAGAGAATAAAAGAAAATTTACAAAGAGGGAAAGAAAAAATGGGAAACCCAGAACACAATGTGTAGTATTTTTTTATATAAGCTTTCTAGAAATGGAAATTGATTGTTGTATATTTTGAATCTTCCCTTACATTCTGTTTTGCACATGGCAAAGTTTTGTTTCTTTCCTTACTTTGTACTTAAGTTTATAATACATTTCTTTTTCTTTACTTATTGGATACTTAAGTTTAAAGTTAATTAATGAAAAATACAAAACATATATGCACCAAATAATATAACATCTAAATTTTTGAAGAAGTTAGAGGAAATAGGAGGAAATAGATAATAAACCTATATTAGTGGAGGACCTCAACTTTCCCCTCTCAGAACTAGATTAATCTAACCAAAAAATAAACAAGAAAGAAGTCAAGGAGGTAAATAAAACTCTGGAAATAGTAGATATGAGAGATTGCTGGAGAAAACTGAATGGGAATAGAAAAGAATATATCTTATTTGCAGCAGTACATGGCACCTACACAAATTGACTATGTATTAGGACATAAAAACCTCATAACCAAATGCAGAAAAGCAGAAATAGCAAATGTCCTCTTCAGATCATAATGCAATAAAAATTACATTCAATAATGGAAAGAGAGATTAAAAATGAATTGGAAATTAAATACTCTAATCCTAAAAAACAAGTGAGTCAAAGAACAATTTATGGAAACGATAGATAATTTCATTAAAGAAAATGACAACAATTAGAAAATATACCAAAATTTATGGGATGTAACCAAAGCTGCCCTTAGGGGAAAATTTATATATCTAATTGCTTGCATCAATAAAAATAGAGAAAAAAACACATCAATGAATTGGGCATGCAATAAAAAAATAAAAAAAAGAACAAATAAAAAAAGAAAAAACCAAACATCAAAAATGAAAGGGGTGAACTTACCACCAATGATGAGGAAATTAAGGAAATTATTAGGAGATATTTTGCTCAATTACATGCCAGTAAATTTGACAATCTAAATGAAATGGATGAATATCTACAAAAATTTAAATTACCTAGATTAACAGAAAAAGAAATAAAATATTTAACCCAATCTTAGAAAAAGAAATTGAACCTCCTAAGAAACCTTCCAAGAAAAAATTCTCAGGACCAGATGGATTCACAAGTGAATTCTATTAATTAAAGAACAATTTATTGTTTAAAGAACAATTAATCCCGATGCTATATAAACTATTTGGATAAATAAGTGTAGAAGGAGTCTAACCAAATTCCTTTTATGACCCAAATATGGTGCTGATACCCAAACCAGGAAGAACCAAAAAATAGAAAAAGAAAATTATAGAACAATTTCCCTAGTGAATATTGCTGCAAAAATTTAAATAAAATACTAACAAAGAGATTATAGCAATATATTACAAAGATCATACACTATGACCAGGTGGGAATTATACCAGGAATGCAAAGCTGGTTCAATGTTAGGAAAACTATGAGCATAATTGACTATATCAATAACAAAACCAACAGAAACCATGATTATCTCAATAGATGCAGAAAAGACTTTTTGCCAAAATACAGCACCCATTCCTATGAAGAACTTTAGAGAGCATAGGAATAAATGAAACTTACCTTAAAATGATAAGTACTATTTATCTAAAACCATCAGCAAGTGTTATCTGTAAAGGGGATAAGCAAAAAGTCTTTCCAATACAATCAGGGGTGAAGCAAAGTTGCCTATTATCACCTCTGTTAGCTATAGCAACAAGAGAAGAAAAAGAAATTAAAGCAATTTGAATAGACAATGAGGAAACAAAGCAATCACTCTTTGAAGATGATATGAGTATGAATATTTATGAGATGATAGAAAATCCCAAAGGATCAACTTAAAAGCTGCTTGAAATTATTAACAACTTTACCACGTTGCAGGACACAAAATAAAGTCACATAAATCATAAGCATTTCTTTCTCTTTAAAAAAATTAGTTAATGTAGTTATGTAAAAAAATTCAACAGATACATGCGAAAACAATTTTTAACAATCATTTTTAAAACTTTGAGTTCCAAATTCTCTCCCTTCCTCCCTCTCCCCCACTGCCACATTGAGAAGGCAAGCAATTTGATATAGGTTATACATGTCTAGTTATGCAAAACATATCCATAATAGTCAAGTTGTGAAAGAAAACATAGACAAAAAAAACTTCAAGAAAAATTTTTAAAAAGCATGTTTCAATATGTTTTCAGACAATATCAGTTCTTTCCCTGGGTATGGATAGCTTTTTTTTTAATCATAAGTCCTTCAGAGTTGTCTTGGATCATTGTATTGCTGAGAATAGCTAAGTCATTCAAAGTTGATCATCTTGCTATAATGCTGTTACTTTGTACATACCATATTTCACTTTGCATCAACTCATGCAAGTCTTACTTACAAGTTTTACTTACATCCTACTCATCATTTCTTATAGTACAATAAATTCCATCATGATCACGTACAATAACTTGTTCAGCCATTCCCCAATTGATGGGAATCCCCTCAATTTCTAATTCTTTGCCCCCCAAAATGAGCTTATGTAAATATTTTTGTACATATAGGTCCTTTCCTTTTTCCTTTTTTTGGAGGGGGGAAGGCAATGAAATTGGGGTTAAGTGATTTGCCCAGAGTCACACAGCTAGTAAGTGTCAAGTGTCTGAGGCCAGATTTGAACTCAGGTCCTCCTCACTCCAGGGCTAGTGGTCTATTCACTGCACCACCTAGCTGCTCCCCTCCCTTTTTGATCTCTTTTTGGGTACAGACCTAGTAGTGGTATTGCTAAGTCAAATAGGTTGGTATAAAATCCCTATGGCAACAAAGGGGATACATACATACATATATATATATATATGTATACGTATATACATATATATATGTATATGTATATACATATATATATGTATATACATATATGATATGTATTCATGCATAATATGAATGTGTTTTATATATATATGCATATACATATATATCTGCCTATGTATCTATCTACACACACATCTATCTTTATCTCTACCTCTACCTCTACCTCTACCTCTACCTCTACCTCTACCTCTACCTCTATCTCTATCTCTATCTCTATCTATGTAAATCATCCATATCAGGGACTTTTAACCTTTTTGTTGTGTCATGGACCTCTTCAGCAGTATGGTAAAAGTCTATAGCTTTTGAATTGTGGTGCAGGACAAAACTTTTGAAATTCCCTTGGACAGCAAGGAGATCGAATAAGTCAATACTTAAAGAAATTAATTGAGGTTATTTATTGGAAGGTCAAATACCGAAGCTGAAGCTTAAGTGCTTTGGCCATATAATGAGAAGACAGGATTAATTGGAAAAGACCCTGATGCTGAGAAAGATCAAAGGCAAAAGGAAAAGGGGACAGCAGAGGATGAGATGAATAGATAGTGTCATGAAAACAGTAAATATGAGCTTAGACAGACTTCAAGAGATAGTAGTGGATAGAAGGGGCTGGCGTGCTATGGTCCACAGGGTCAGGAAGAGTCAGACTCAACTGAATGATGGAAAAACAACAACAACAACAGAGCCTAGAGATCTCTTTTCAGAATAATATTTTAAATTAATAAAATAAAATGCAGAGGATTACAAAAGAAAGCAATACATTGAAATACAACTATTAAAATTTTTTTAAAAGTTTCATGGACCTCAGTTTATGCACCTCTGGTGTATATCTATATCTGATGTATATCTATCTCTACTTTTCATCTGTCTCTATTAGTTATAGCTCGTTAAAACACTGCATATTATGTAAAGTCAAAAATGTTTATACCAAAAAGCTCTTTTCCTTTAAAACTTTGCTGAGCCCTGATCTAGTCCAAACTCCCTATTTTATAGATAAGAAAGCTGAAAGCTTAAGGGATTAAGACCATTAGACCTTGGATATAGAAATAGGCAGACCTGGGGCAAGTCCAAGGATCTTTCCACTATCATGAGGTCTCTTGAAATTCTTCTAACCTAGATCAAATGCTATTGCTTTCTTTTCCTTGACTCTTCTAAAAAATGAAAGTAACAAAATGCATTTATTTATTGCCTAGGGTGTTTAGAACAGTCTACTATGTATTAGAGTGATGAAAAGATGTGGTCCTTCCTTGTCCTTAAGAATTTCACACTCAAAAAAAGAATCTCCCACTCTAACTGTAAGAAATGACACCAATAGTGCATATGACACTAGCTCAAAGCATATTTTGGTATTTTTATGCTTCTGCCTCAGATAGTTACTAGCTGCATGACCTTGGACAAGTCATTGAACCTCTTTGTGCCTTAGATTATTTATTTGTAGAGACAGTAATAGCACCTGCCTCACAGGATTGTTGTGAGGATCAAATTAGTCAACATATGTGAAGCACTTTAGAAACCTCAAGTACTAATAAATGCTAGCTGCATGATGATGATGACAATCTACTATTTCATTGATGACTGATCATTCCATTGGTGTTGATTATAACCTATCCATGCCTATTCATCATATGTAACTCTTACCCATGTCCTATAAATCTTCTGTAGGGAATATGCCCAACAATGAATCATAGAATATTAAAGTTAGAAGAGACTTCAGAGGTGCAATGGCAAGCAAAGTGGGACTTTTTGTTGTTTTTTGTTTCAAATTGCTTCTCAGCACTAAGGCAATCAAGTGCCTTTGAGTCTTTCCTTTGTTCGAATTAAGAGTCATTGGTTGGAAATAATATTTATGATGTGTTGCTAGTTGCAATTAGAGATCTTGCCCATACATTTTTGCTAAGTAGATGCTAAGCCTCAGGCCTACACCCTTTTGCTAATTAGGTGATAAGCTCCAGGGCCCTAAACAGGGTATATATGCTCTGAAGTTAACATTTTCCTTTGGGGGCTTACTCACGGGAAGAGTATTCATGTAATTTGGCCAGACAAGACTCTGAGTAGCCTTTAAGGAGCCTCCCCTCCCACTTTGAAAAACCCAGATGTTGGTGCTTCTCTCTCTGGTAACTATATATGTAATGCCTTGGTCAGACAGCTAGAAGCCTATCTGTTGATTTGTGTTATTTTGCTGTGTTTATGTAATTTCTGCTTGTAATTTCTGTTTGTGTTTTCTCTGAAGTTCAGGGTGCTCACTTTTTCCCTTGAACTAAGTGAATGATATATGTATGTTTAATTAAAGTGAGACTGTAAACCCCTTAAAGTTGTTTTCCTTAGAAAAGCAGATCAAAGAATTTGTGCTAGCAGCCCTCCTGTGTGCTAGTGTTATTGGTCTCACACCCCCATAGCAACTGCTAGCAATATTGTTGTTACAAAATGCCATGGTTGGCAGGATCTGCAAATTAAAAGGAAGATATAGGGTTTAGGGGGACAGGGATAGTGGTTAAATGTTTACCAGTTATTGAGTTGCCCTTTATACTTGTGGTGGCTGTGGTTCTTTGAAGCAGCAGTGGCCTGAGGGAAAACAAGAAAGTAGCAGGGACAGAAGTGGTTTCCCAGGTGCCTAGAACAAGGCCCATGTGAGATAATCTCTCCTTCCTTCTCCTTACCCCAGTAGCCCTCAAGAGGAGACAAGCCAGAGCAGTGGCTATGGCAGGAAAACAAGCAGAGGTTTGGGGGAGGTGGAGATGGCCAGAGCTAGGGCTCGAATGGATTAGCCCAGCTCCAGACTGTGATGGAGGGGTGAATGTCCTGAGATTGCATTGTATGTGGAGCCATGGAGCAGGAGTTGACCAGTGCCTTAATACAGACTTAGCAGGAGTGGTTGATGAGGTGAGAGGAAAAGTGGAGAGCTGCCCACGTACTGACCCAGCAAGAGAGGAGGACTGCCTGTGAGCCAATCTTGGTAAGGTAAGAGCAAAAGAGGAGAGCTGCCTGCATTGGGACTCAGGCAGAAGCCAAGAGTGGCTGCCTCCTGCTGGAGGAGGAAGAACTCCAGAGCTAGGAATTCACCTCTGGGGCAAGAAAAATCTTTGTAGCAAGGCACTGAGTGTGCTTTTTTGCTGCCTACCCCTGGGATGGTTGTTTGGGACCCAGGGGGTGGTTGAATTGTCTGTGGTGAGTGGAAGTTCCATGGAACCCCTGGGATCCACCCTGTTGGCTTTGTTGCACAGCTGCCCATCAGGACTTGGAAGCATGGGCTGCAGCAGTGTGGGGAGAACACACCCCCAAGAGAACTTTATTTGGACTTTTTTATTTGTGTTGGGACTTTGCTCATTAAAGCACGCCTGCACCTGAGAATGCCAGGAGGAACCCTGCAACAGCAGTGTGGGGAGAAGGACACACCCTCAAGAAAGACTTTACTTGGATACTCTGTATTGACTGAGGAGATTGTAATTTGCTGTGACCTAGGGGTAGATGGTGTTTGTATTTTCAGCCACCCCTTAAGGATGATATGTTGTGCTAGGGAAGACCCTAGCCTTGGACCCCTTACTTTTGTAAACAAGTATTTGGGGGAATGATACTGAATGATATGTTTTATTTAAGACTATGTGGCCACCTTACTAATTAGTTATTATATGTTTTGTTATGTTGTGAATGTTATGCTTTAGTTCACTGAATGTTATCACAAAGTATAGTGACTGTATTTATTCCAGGATCCATGGCCATTTAGATTGTGGGGCCAAGGATCCTGAAGGGATGTAGTGTAATAGCAAGCAAAGTGGGACTCTTTGTTGTCTTTTGTTTTGGAATGCTTCTCAGCACTAAGGCAATCAAGTGCCTTTGAGTCTTTCCTTTGTTTGAATCAAGGGTCATTGATTGGAAACCATATATATATGCTGTATTGCTAGTAGTGATTAGAGATCTTTCCCACACTCATTTGCAAAGTAGATGCTAAGCCTCAGGCCTACACCCTTTGGTAAGTAGGTGCTAAGCTCCAGGGCCCTAAACAGGGTATGTATGCTCTGAAGTTAGCATTTTCCTTTGGGGGTTTACTCATGGGAAGAGTATTCACGTAATTTGGCCAGACAAGACTCTGAGTAGCCTTTAAGGAGCCTTCCCTCCACTTTGAAAAACCCAGATGTTGGTGCTTCTCTCTCTGGTAACTATATATGTAATGTCTTGGTCAGACATCTAGAAGCCTGTCTGTTGATTTGTGTTATTTTGCTGTGTTTATGTAATTTCTGCTTGTAATTTCTGTTTGTGTTTTCTTTGAAGTTCAGGGTGCTGATTTTTTCCCCTGAATTAAGTGAGTGATATATGTATGTTTGATTAAAGTGAGATTGTAAACCCCTTAAAGTTGTTTTCCTTAGAAAAGCAGATCAAAGAATTTGTCCTAGCAGCCCTCCTATGTGCTGGTGTGTTGGTAAACAAAATGGGCTCTTAGCACTCAGTTCAACCAAGTGCCCTTGAAGAGTTTGGCCTTTGTTTCCTTGATTAGATTGAGAGTCCTTGGTGACCTCCTTGCCTCAGGGGAGGGCCTAGTTTACACATGAGTTTGAGTGACATGTCTCGGACAGCAGAGGCTTTTAGACCACGTGGGTTTAAGTGGCCTCTTTGTGACGATTTTAGGTCACGTGGGTGAGTGGCATGTATGACTCACCATTAACCCTGAAGAAGATATAAAACCAGGGGTTGGCTTTCTCTTTTTCAGAACTCTTACCCACAGCCAGTGACTCTGGGCCAGCCCTTGTTAGGAGCTCTGGGGCTGAACCTAGATGTTGGTAACCATGGGTTGTATTTGGTCTGTCTGTCGATGTTTGTAATTTGTTTGTATTTGCTCCAAAGTTCAGGATGCCGGCTTTTTCCCCTGAACTAAGTGAATGGTATTTGTATGGTGAATTAAAGTAAGCTTGTCAACCCCTTAACGTTGTTTTCCTTACTAAAGCAGATCAAAAGAACCTGGGCTTTTGCAGTGCTTTGGCAGCATTCTTGTTGGGCTTGTATTGGTCTTACACCCCCACAGCAGCTGCTAGTAACGTTGTTGTTACGAGAGGTCATCTAATCCAATAAATAGCAGAATAGAAATCTTCTCCACAACCTCCCCCCAAAATGGTCATTTAACTTCTATTTGAATATATTAAGTAACAAAGAACTCACCATGGAACATAATACCTAGGCTGCCAATTTGTTATTTTTCACTCTTCACATGTGATTGCTCTATCTCTCCTTCCAGTCAAATGCATTAAAAAATAAATTTATATTGATAACTTTTGTTTTTATATCACCTATATTTGTCAATATATTTTTAATCTTCTCAGAGTCCTTCCTTAGAAAGAACATTCCAGGTTTCATACCTCCTCCTCCTTGCTCCAACAGAGAGTGTTGTAACATTCAGGTGCCTTTGGAACATCCTTGTTCAGAGCACTGAGTGGTTTCATGTCTGTTTCCTTGTGTCTGAATTGGCAGAATCTTCCTGCAAGTGCAGGGTGGTTTCTCACTTTTTAGAAAAAAAATAGTTTGTTTTGTTTTCGTAAGGAGCTAGTCTGGATGAAGGAAGCTGGATGGAGCAATAGAGTTCCAAACTTGGAATTAGGAAGACCTCAGTTCAAATGTGGCCTCAAACACTTACTAGCTGTTTGACCTTGGGCAAATCATTTAACCCTGTTTGCCTCAGTTTCCTCATATGTAAAATGAACTGGAGAAGGAAATGGCAAACCACTCCAGTATCTTTGCCAAGAAAACCCTAAAGGGAGTCCTGACTAAAAGCAAGAAAACTGAATAATGCCACTGTTGTTTCTCTGAATTTCTTGATCATTAATTGATCTAATTTCTTCTTTAGATATTTGCTAAAGTATAATACAGGCAAAAGATAGGCTCATCTATAACCTTTCATGTCACTATGTTAAGTAGAAGACTTCGTATTGTTTAGATTGGAAATCATTTGAAAAATTTGAAATAATTTGAACAATTGATTACCTCCAGCAAGAATTTACTCAGCATATGTTTGGTTAGATTGGTCTTTTCTTTCTAACATCATTTAAAATACCATTTTTACTTCCTTGTATAACACATAAAGTACCACTGTATTTAAGTTTAAATGTGTTGATCCCACTGCTATTGATAATAAGAATAGACTCATTATAGAAACACTAGCAAATCCATTCCATTTTGTATCTATTTGTTCTATTTGTTATCTTTCCAATTTTATTTAGGGCAAGGGAAGAGATTGGGATAGTGGTAGATAAAATATTCCCTGAGTAGCCTTACTACTTACTTAGTAACTACTAAGTTACTGCTGGGTCTACTCCCAAGATGATCGGTGACTGAGTTAGGTGGAGCAAGCTCTTACTGCTCTTATCCTATAATATATGGACACAGGAAGAGAAAAAAGCTTGGCCTTTTGCCCTGTCTCATCTTTGCACTTATAAAACAAAATGCAGCAAAGAAAAAGAGAGGAACTCAAGGCGATCACATCAGATGGCCTCAGTCTTCTCCATGAAGTAGTAAATTAGACCTTTTGTTGTTAATGTGGGGGATGAGAAAGGAGTTTGTGGTAAGAGGAAAGGAGAAAGGTTTGGACCAAATGGCTGCTAAGGATCCTTCCAACTCTGAAATTCAATGCTTCTGGAGAGCTACCATGGGGAATGACTTGAGGAGTCCATGAGAAAAGAATTGAGATGAATAAGAACTAGCAAGGACCAGGATGAGACATCCATTTCTTTTCTTTAAAAACAAAAAGAACCTTTTACATCTTTGTTAGTCCATATTCTTGCTTACTTATCACTCTCAAAGCTTCATTGTCTTCTTGCCAGTTAGTCATGATCTTTTATAAATTTTTTTAATTCATTTTAAACTTAAATACAAAATGAGAAAAGAAAAAAATAACATTTTCATGTACACAGCAGAACATGAGAGGATTCAATATAAAACAATAAATTTCCATTTTGAACTATTTCCTTTTTTTTGAAAACCTATGTAATAAATACTACACATTGTTTTCGAAGCTACTCAACTTTTCTACCTTTCCTTCCAGGTTTTCTTTTGTTCTTTGCTATTATTTATTTATTTTTTTCTCCCTCCCTCCCCACCTTACCCTATAGAAAGCTACAATTAAATGCAAGTATACACACATACACATATATGCATATATACATAAGCATATGTGCCTACATATCTATACACACGTACATATCTATAAACATGCACACACACATATATGTATATATATATGTATACTTACACACATATACATATATGTAAGACCATACTATACATATTTCTATTTGTTAGTTCTTTCTCTGGAGGTAGATAATATCTTCCTTCATTGGTCCAAGTCTTTCCATGTTTTTCTAAATCAACTAACTCATCATTTCTTACATCACAGTAGTATTCCATCTATCAAGATAACATGAGCAATTTTAATGTTTACATTTACTTTAGCTATATCTGCTAAACAGAAGTAGACTCTTATTCACATGTAATTTGGGGAAATATATTTTCACAGCAGTAGCATTATAGGATCATAGGATCATAAGATTCAAGATAGAAGGGACCTTAGAGATATTTTAGTCCAACCCTTTCATTTACAGATGAGGAAACTGAGGTGACTTGACTAATGTCACATGGGCAATAAACAGAAGAGCCAGGATTAGAACCTAGCTCTTCTGACTTCTAAGATAGTTCTCTTTCTACTGTTCCACAAGTTGTAAAGTTCTATCATAGGCTCATAGATTTAGAGCTGGAATGGACACTAGATAGCAAGTCAAACCGTCTCATTAAATAGAGAAGTGAATTGAAAGCCAAGAGGTTAAATGACTTGCCTAGGCAAATATCTAGGCAAGCTAGCATCAGACAATTAGTATCTGCTGTGGGATTCAAATCTAAGTCTTCCTGACTCCAAAACTAGCTCTCTATCCACCACACCATGCTACCTCTTAAGCTGTCAGTCAACAAGCATTTATTAAATAATTAATATATGTTAGACATTGTACTGAAAGTCTTCTTGTAGGAAAGTAGGATTTGAGCTGAACCTTGAAGGAGGTCAGGGAGACCAGGAAGCATAACTGAGGAAGGAGAGCCTTTCAAACAGTAGCCACATGAGGAATTTTGCCATTTTGGAGACTGCTCAGCTCAGAGGAGTTCTAGATATAACATGGCTCCTTTTAAGAGAAATGAAATGAGAAACTGGAGCATGGAGAGAAAATTTTCGGGGGCTGCCTTCTTTCACTTGATTCATAAGCATGCCAGCACTAAGAATTGGTGTTGGCTAAGGCAATCTTCTGAGGGTGGCTCAATGGAGCAGCTGCTTGTGGATGGGAAAATGTTAGTATCCAACTGGCTGTACATATGAACCACCTGGGGATTTCTGGAAATGCCTGAAAACAGTTATTTAGCAATGATCCCATGATTCCTGAAAGCTCCATTTGGATATGGGAAGTGTCATATTATGTTTTCACTATCTCCTTAGGTTTGCCAATTAATGCCCTGACTTGGCCCAGTGGGAGAGCTGAGTGGCCCTTGTATAGGCAGGAGATTGGAGGGTGGAGCATAAGGAAAACTGATGGCACCACAGTAATTTACAGTGAGAGAGTTCAAGTGGAAGTTGAAGAAAGAGTTAAGTGCCTGCTTTGTCTGTGGATAGTTCTCCACTACAGCTTAGATATTCATTTCAATTGTATTTGTATTTTGTATTTCATTTGTAATTATATTTTGATTTGGCTTTTAAAAAAATCATCAAGAATGCAGTCCCCTCCATGCTGCCAGAGGCTGAGTACGTACTACAGACATTACATAAAGGACCTGTTTACAAAAAAAGATTGTATTGTTCTGGTACAAATAAAAGGTAGGCATTTCCATTATAAGAGCACAGAACTGGTTTATTTTCTCATGAGAGAGGCAAGGTCCTCAAATCCTTTCTGCACTTAGTTCAGGAAATATTCAAGGCTGAATTCTGCTGTTGGTTATGTGTGAATTATACCTCCTGAAATGATTGAGAACTGGTTGGAAATATTCCAAGATGGTACATGAGAGTTCTAGTCACCTGGGAAACCATACTTTGGGAAATTTTAAGAAAAGCACCCAGGAGGGAAGATCAGAATCTATTATATCAAGGTTTAAACTTTTAAAAAAATATCCTGGACCTTGTTAGCAATCTGATGAAGCCCATGGACCTCTTTCTAACAACAATGTTGTTTATAGATGCTGTGGGGGGGTGTAAGAGCAATAACACCAACACACAGGAGGGCTGCTAGCACAGAGTCTTTGATCTGCTTTTCTAAAGGAAAGCGACTTAAAAGGGGTTAGCAATCTTACTTTAATCAAACATATACATGTATATATACATACTATATATACATATACATACATATATACATATACATATAAACATACATATATATATGTATATATATATCATTCACTTAGTTCAGGGGAAAAGTCAACACCCTGAACTTCAGGGCAAATACAAATAGAAATTACAAGCAGAAATATATAAATAGAGCAAATAACATAAATCAGCAGACAGGGCTTCTAACTGTCTGTCCATAGCAAAACATACATACCAGAGAGAGAAGCACCAACATCTAGGTTTTCAAAGCTGGGTGGGGGGGAGCTCTTTAAAGGCTCATCAGAGTCTCATCTGGTCAAATCACACAAACACTCTTCCAGTGAGTGAGCCCCAAAGCACAGTGCTAACCTCAGAGTATATATACTGTTTCCAATCAAGAACTTAATTTAATCAAAGACTCTTGATTCAAACAAAGGCAAGACTCAATCAAAGGCACTTGATTGCCTTAGTGTGGAGAAGCACTCCAAAAGGAAAAAAAAAACACAAAAAGTCCCACTTTGCATGCCATCACACCCTTCTTAGAATAATGTTTTGAAATGCATAAAATAAAAAGGATTAGAAAGGAAATCAATCATATTGAAGTAGTTATCAAAACATGCTTTAAAAAAAAGAAGTTCCCACATGTCAAGTTAAGGAAGTAAGCTAAGTATTAAACTGTAAGCTTCATGTGAATATAGACTGGGTCTAAATTTTATGGCTTCCTATCATAGGGGCTATGAAAATAATACTTTTTTAAATTAATTTTTTTCCAAATGAATATATGCTTTCTCTCCTTCCTCTCAACAGGAAAGCAAGAAAAAGAAAATATCATGTTATAAATATGTATAGTCAAGCAAAGCAAATTCCCACGTAAACATTGTGTTTTTAATCCATGTTTTTGAATGAAATCAAATTGAATTTAAGTGTGTAACTGTACATTGCTTTACATCTATTTTTGGTGGTCATTACTTCTGCCATGCATGAGATCCTTTGACCTTTGTCATGATAGCTCCTAAGTCAGAGACTGAAAGTAAATGCTAATGGGCAACTAATATAAACGGTTGTTTCCATTTCAATTTTCCAAGGTTCCTTTATTCCAGTTTGTGGAATATCCAGATCTTTTGCTTCTCAATCTTCTCCTGTTAGCCACCATACAGCTCAATGATGTTGAGCATAGGGAAAATTAGAATTGTCAAAAGTTTGGTCTATTACTTTTTCTCTTTGTAAACAGTTATGCTAATAAGACTAATTAGGGAATTAAACTTAATGGCTGAAATAAGAATTTTGGGAAAAAACTTTGAGTTACCATTGTTTGTTCTATCCTTTCATACATACATACATATACACACACAAAGCACAGATCTTGTTTTTGTTATTTACTACCCTGGGCAAGTTACTTAATCTCTCTGGCCTTAGTTTCCTTATCGAGAAAATGAAGGAATTAGACTAACTATTCTTTAAAGGTTCTTTCCTTGCGTAAATATTATCTTATGATTTATTTTAAAATAATTATTATTACTGTGGTTTATTTAGGGATGGATAAATGGATTTCATTTATACTTTGGGTCTAGTATGTCAGATTTCTGTTAGCTATTTTTCTGGTTCTGACTTCTCTCTTCTAGGCTGGCAAAGCTTAACTTCCACAGGAAGTCAGTCACTCTGTTTTTTTTTCAATTCCACTACTTCAGCCATTATTTCAGCCTGCAAGGGCTTTGCACCACAGGTGCTCCTGTCTTCTCTGTTCATCACTTATTTCTTGGTCCTTCCCTAAACCCTATGTCCAGTGAAGATGAGTCAGGGATTCATTTAGTTTAAAGGATATTCAGATAATCTGGCTTAGGAAATGAGCTATATGAATTTTCCACACACCAGGAATTGCACACATAAACTCTTCCTCCTTTTACTCTCTCTCACTCTCATTCCAGACTCTGTCTTTGGAGTCCCATTTCTTACTCATTGCATAAATCGGCAGATTCCAATCACTGGATCAGGCCTTATCACCTAGAGGGGTAGGTAACTGTGTTCATCCCTTCAGGTCTAACTTGAAACTGAGATAAAATGTGATTAGAAAGCTTCTTATCTTCTTTTTATACAACTAGATAGCCATCTAATTGGAAGGAAATATGGTAGCATCTTAGGCTGAGTCAGCTTTCTGTTCTCTAAACAAGTTTCCACCTACCTTATCACATTCTCATTGCTTTTCTCCCTCAGAGAAAGGGTTATTTGTACAATGGATCCTAATTGAAACTGTCTTTAGAAGATTAATCAATTTTTGTGACTTCAAAGCACAGAAGGTTCCTTGTAAGAAAAAAAGTACTATTTATACCCAAAACTTTACATTAACTATTGTACCTTAGCTATAAATGTTACATCTATGTACTTTCCTTCCAACACCCTCATTTTCACTCAGTCAGGATATTTTAATAGCCTCCTAACTGGTCTACATGGTTCCTGTCTTCCCTTTCTTCATAAGGTCATAGATTTTAGAGCTGGAAGGGACTTTAGAGGTTGTCTAGTTCAACGTCATCATTTTACAGGTGGGGAACTGAAGGCAAGGGAAGTTAAATGATTTATTCAATATTGAATTCGAGTTCCAGTCCTCTGACTCCAAAGCCACTGTCTCTTCTTTTGCATCATGCTGACTTTTTAGACCATCCTTCACGTAGCTGGAGGCATGTGGGTCCCCCAGCAAAGTGATCACAGACTTAAGTAACTATGTGACTCTGGATCTACTGAAAACCATACTTTAGGAACCTTTATCAATATATTTATTTTATTAGTCATCCAGAGGGCACAATTAGTTCCAAATAAAAGTATTAGTGAACAGCATGTAAGAAAAGTAACAATAGAACATTTCCTACATTATTCTAAGGCATGTGCTCCTATAAACATATACACTATCATTTGTGAGAATAGATAGATCTGTGCTTTGTGTGTGTATATGTATGTATGTAAGTATCTACATGTGGGGCCACTCACTTAAGGAATACATTTGACTAGTGCACACTAATAGGGAATGTGAGTGGCCAGGGAACACATGTGGAAGTGATGTTCATGCTTCCATCCTTGAAAAACTACAGAGGTCTTCTGGGGGATATTATAGCTCTTCTACAGAGCAGGTAATATACAGTTACACATTCCACATCATAGGAGTTAAGGGTGTGGTGCCCCTAATACCCCAGTCTTTCTCTCATGATCTGAAAAATTTGTTAAAAATTTTGGCCCAAGAGCAGTTAAGAGGTGAAGGAGAGGGAGCCAAGATGGTGGCTAGAAAGCAGGGACTTGCATAAGCTCCCCACCATGTCCCTCCAAAACCTATAAAAATGGCTCTGAACAAATTCTAGAACTGCAGAACCCACAAAATACCAGAAGGAAGCAGGGATCCAGCCCAGGACAGCCTGGATGGTCGCTGGGGGAGGTCCATTGCTCATGGAGTGGAGGGGAGCAGAGCTCAGTGTGGGAGGCAGCAGGACCAACCAGACCAGGAGCCAGGCAGGACAAGCCCAATGCACCCTGAATCAGTGAGCTGTGGCAGTTACCAGACTTCTCAACCCACAAATACCAAAGACAACAGAGAAGGTTAGTGGGAAAAGCTGTGGGGGACAGAGTTCACAGTTTGGCCACCACCCCAGGGGCAGTGGGGAAGATGCAGCTACAGAACTATAGCTGCAGTTAATTCCGGCCCCAGGCCCACGTGGTGAGAGGAACTAAGTGGTGGATCAGAGCAGGAGTGAAGAGCCTGCTGAAGATTTGTGTCAGGTCCGGGTTGGTGGTCCTTGAGAAAGGAGTGCTGGTGTGGCAGAGATGGCTGTATAGAAATAGCTCTGAAATCAACAGCGTATCCCCTCAAGCTTGGAACAAAGTACTCTTTGCTCTACAAGCATTCATACCCTGACGAAAAACTCAAGGGTCAAGTAAGTTGGCTGGGAACATGGCCAGGCAGCAAAAACACAGCCAGTTTCAGTCTCAGACTTTGGAATCCTTCTTTGGTGACAAAGAAGACCAAAACATACAGCCTAAAGAAGTCAACAAAATCCAAGAGCCTACACCAAAAGCCTCCAAGAAAAACATGAACTGGTCTCAGGCCATGGAAGAGCTCAAAAAGGAGTTGGAAAAGCAAGTTAGAGAAGTAGAGGAAAAATTGGGAAGAGAAATGAGAATGATGCAAGAAAACCATGAAAAACAAGGCAATGACTTGCTAAAGGAGACCCCAAAAAATACTGAAAAAAATATTGAAGAAAACAACACTTTAAAAAATAGATTAACTCAAATGTCAAAAGAGCTCCAAAAAGCCAATGAGGAGAAGAATGCCTTGAAAGGCAGAATTAGCCAAATGGAAAAGGAGGTCCAAAAGACCACTGAAGAAAATACTACCTTAAAAATGAGATTGGAGCAAGTGGAAGCTAGTGACTTGATGAGAAATCAAGATAGAACCAAACAGAACCAAAGGAATGAAAAAATGGAAGACAATGTCAAATATCTCATTGGAAAAACCACTGACCTAGAAAATAGATCCAGGAGAGATAATTTAAAAATTGTTGGACTACCTGAAAGCCATGATCAAAAAAGAGCCTAGATATCATTTTTCAAGAAATTATCAAGGAGAATGGCCCTGAAATTCTAGAGCCAGAGGGTAAAATAGAAATTGAAAGAATCCACAGATTGCCTCCTCAAATAGATCCCAAAAAGAAAGCTCCTAGGAACATTGTCACCAAATTCCAGAGCTCCCAGGTCAAGGAGAAAATACTGCAAGCAGCGAGAAAGAAACAATTTGAATATTGTGGAAAAACAATCAGGATAACACAGGATCTGGCAGCTTCCACATTAAGGGACCGAAGGGCTTGGAATATGATATTCCAGAGGTCAATGGAGCTAGGATTAAAACCAAGAATCACCTACCCAGCAAAACTGAGTATCATGCTCCAAGGCAAAATATGGCTTTTCAATAAAATAGAGGACTTGCAAGCTTTCTCAGTGAAAAGACCAGGGCTGAATAGAAAATTTGACTTTCAAACACAAGAATCAAGAGTAGCATGAAAAGGCAAATAAGAAAGAGAAATCATAAGGGACTTACTAAAGTAGAACTGTTTTGTTTACATTCCTACATAGAAAGATGATGTGTATGATTCATGAGACCTCAATATCACAGTAGCTGAAAGGAATATGCATATGTGTATATATGTGTATACATATATATATGTGTGTGTCTATGTTTGTATATATGTAGATATATATATATATACACATATATATACATCCATATATATATACATCCATATATATATATATATATATATATATATATATATATATACACACACAAAGGGCACAGGGTGAGTTGAATATGAAGGGATGATATCTAAAAAAATAAAATCAATTTAAGGTATAAGAGAGGAATATATTGAGAGAGGGAGAAAGGGAGAGAAAGAATGGGCTAAATTATCTTGCATAGAAGTGGCAGGAAAGAGTGGTTCTGTAGGAAGGGAAGGGGGGCAGGTGAGGGGGAATGAGTAAATCTTGCTCTCATTGGATTTGACCTGAGGAGGGAATACCATACACACTCAATTGGGTATCTTACCCCACAGGAAAGAAGGAAGAAGAAGATAAAAAATGGGGGATGATAGAAGGGAAGGCAGACAGGGGGAGGAGGTAATCAAAAACAAACATTTTCAAAAAGGGACAGGGTCAAGGGAGAAAATTCAATAAAGGGGGATAGTTTAGGAAGGAGTAAAACATAGTTAATCTTTCACAATGTGAGTATTGTGAAAGGGTTTTACATAATCATATGCATGTGGCCTATGTTGAATTGCTTGTCTTCTTAGGGAGGGTGGGTGGGGAGGGAAGAGGGGAAAGAATTTGGAACTCAAAGTTTTAAAAACAGATGTTCAAAAACAACAACAACGAGGGGGCGGAGCCAAGATGGCGGCTGGTAAGCAGGGAATAGTGTGAGCTCCGTACCCAGACCCTCCAAAAACTAATAAAAAATGGCTCTGAATCAATTCTAGAACGGCATAACCCACAAAACAGTAGAGGGAAGCAGGGCTCCAGCCCAGGACAGCCTGGATGGTCTCTGGGTGAGGTCTATCCCACACAGAGCTTGGATCTGGGAGCTGGGAATGGAGTGGAGCAGAGCCCAGCCTGAGCGGCGTGGACCATCCAGACCAGAAGCCGGGCAGAGGGGGCCCTAGCGCCCTGATTCAGTGAGCTGCGGCAGTTACGAGACTTCTCAACCCACAAACACCAAAGACTGCGGAGAAGGTTAGTGGGAAAAGCTGCGGGAGTGGAAGGAGTTTGCGGTTCGGCTTCCAGCCCTGGGGGCAGAGGAGGTGGGGCAGCAACAGCTGTTGTTACTTCTAGCTCCAGGCCCACCTGGTGGGAGGAATTAAGTGGCAGATCAGAGCAGGGGTGCACAGCCTGCCGAAGATCTAAGCCCAGTTCGGGTTGGGGGTTCTTGGGGAAGGAGTAGTGCTGGTGTGGCAGAGCTGGCACCTCCCCCCCAAACGTGGAACATAGAACTCTGTAGTCTACAAGCAGTCATACCCCACTGAAAAACTCAAGGGTCAAGTTAGTTGGCTGGGAATATGGCCAGGCAGCGAAAACGCACCCAGATTCAGTCTCAGACTTTGCATCTTTCTTTGCTGACAAAGAAGACCAAAACATACAGACAGAAGAAATTAATAAAGTCAAAGAGCCTACAACAGAAACCTCCAAGAAAAACATGAACTGGTCCCAGGCCATGGAAGAGCTCAAAAAGGTGTTGGAAAAGCAAGTTAGAGAAGTAGAGGAAAAATTGGGAAGAGAAATGAGAAGGACGTGAGAAAGCCATGAAAAACAAGTCAATGACTTGCTAAAGGAGACCCAAAAAAATACTGAAAAATACACTGAAGAAAACAACACCTTAAAAAACAGACTAACTCAAATGGCAAAAGAGCTCCAAAAAGCCAATGAGGAGAAGAATGCCTTGAAAGACAGAATTAGCCAAATGGAAAAGGAGGTCCAATGGACCACTGAAGAAAATACTACCTTAAAAATTAGATTGGAGCAAGTGGAAGCTAGTGACTTTATGAGAAATCAGGATATTATAAAACAGAATCAAAGGAATGAAAAAACGGAAGACAATGTCAAATATCTCCTTGGAAAAACCACTGACCTGGAAAATAGATCCAGGAGAGATCATTTAAACATTATTGGACTACCTGAAAGCCATGATCAAAAATAGAGCCTAGATACCATCTTTCAAGAAATTATCAAAGAGAATGGCCCTGAAATTCTAGAGCCAGAGGGTAAAATAGAAATTGAAAGAATCCATAGATCACCTCCTCAAATAGATCCCAGAAAGAAATCTCCTAGGAATATTGTCACCAAATTCCAGAGCTCCCAGATCAAGGAGAAAATACTTCAAGCAGCCAGAAAGAAACAATTTGAGTATTGTGGAAACCCAATCAGAATAACCCAAGATCTGGCAGCTTCTACATTAAGAGATCGAAGGGCTTTGAATGCAATATTCCGGAGGTCAATGGAGCTAGGATTAAAACCTAGAATCACCTACCCAGCAAAACTGAGTATCATGTTCCAAGGCAAAATATGGCTTTTCAATAAAATAGAGGACTTTCAAGCTTTCTCAGTGAAAAGATCAGAACTGAATAGAAAATTTGACTTTCAAACACAAGAATCAAGAGAAGCATGAAAAGGTAATCAAGAAACGGAAATTGCAAGGGACTTACTAAAGTTGAACTGTTTTGTTTACATTCCTACATGGAAAAATGATGTGTATGATTCATGAGACCTCAGTATTGGGGTAGTTGAAGGGAATATGCATATATATATATATGTTTATTTATATATATAAGTGAATGTGTATGTATGTATGTATCTATGTGTATATGTATGCATGTGTATGTATGTATATATATGTGTGTGTTTTTATATGTATATACATATGTATGTATGTGTATGTATATATATATATATACATATATATGTAAAAGAGAGAGAGCAGACACAGCGTGAGTTGAAGATGAAGGGAAGATATCTAAAAGAAATGAAATTAAGGGATGAGAGAGCAACATACTGAGAGAGGGAGATAGGGAGAGACAGAATGGGGTGGATTATCTCGCATAAAGGTGGCAAGAGGAAGCAGTTCTGTGGGAGGAAGGGAGAGGGCAGGTGAGGGGGGAATGAGTGAACCTTGCTCTCATCAGATTTGGCCTGAGGAGGGAATACCATACATACTCAGTTGGATATCTTACCCCACAGGAAAGAAGAGGGAGGAAGATAAAAAAAAAATAAAAGGCGGGGGGATGATGGAGGGGAGGGCAGATGGGGGTGGAGGTAATCAAAACAAACACTTTGGAAAGGGGACAGGGTCAAGGGAGAAAATTCAATAAAGCGGGATGGGTTGGGAAGGAGCAAAATGTAGTTAGCCTTTCACAACATGAGTATTGTGGAAGGATTATACATAATGATACATGTGTGGCCTAGGTTGAAGTGCTCGACTTCTTAGGGAGGGTGGATGGGAAGGGAAGAGGGGAGAGAATTTGGAACTCAAAGTTTTAAAAACAGATGTTCAAAAACAAAAAAAAAAGTTTTTGCATGCAACTAAAAAATAAGATACACAGGCAATGGGGTGTAGAAATTTATGTTGCCCTACAAGAAAGGAAGGGAAAAGGGGATGAGAGGGGAGGGGGGTGATAGAGGGGAGGGCTGACTGGGGAACAGGGCAACCAGAATATATGCCATCTTGGAGTGGGGGGGAGGGTAGAAATGGGGAGAAAATTTTTAATTCAAACTGTTGTGAAAATCAATGCTGAAAACCAAATATGTTAAATAAATAAATTTAAATTAAAAAAAACAACAACAAAAAAGAGTTTTTTCATGCAACTAGGAAATAAGACACACAGGCAATGGGGCATAGAAATTTATCTTGCCCTACAAGAGAAGAAGGGAAAGGGGGATGGGAGGGGAGTGGGATGACAGATGGGAGGGCTGACTGGGGAACGGGACAACCAGAATATATGCCATCTTGTAGTGGAGGGAAGGTAAAAACGGGGAAAAAGTTGTAATTCAAACTTTTGTGAAAATCAATGCTGAAAACTAAATATATTAAATCAATTTTTAAAAAAAGAGGTGAAGGAGAGAGGAAGCAGTCAGCTAGCTGGAACAATTGGAGATTGCAGTGGAAGCAGCCGTGCTGGTGGCAGGAGCTACAAAAAGCAGGAATGACCCTCGTGGAGACCAGAGAGTGCTGAGCAGTGTCTTGAGGCCTCTGGGTGGTCTTCTTGCTGGAGGGCCCTGGCATTGGGGTGGGGGGGAAGCACCAGTATGGCTTGGCTTGCTGCCATAATATTTTTCTGTGGCCTTCTGGTCACTATTGTGAGATGGGCATACTGGTCTTGGAAACTTCTTGCCAGGATGTTGAATTGGGGTCACTGGTCCATGGGTCTGCTACTTCTGAGTTTCAACAAATACTTTAATTCCTCTGCCTTCCACTTAGAGAATTCCTTACATCTTGCGATTCTGGACCATTCAGGCATATTCATGGTTATCTTTGAAGTCATGAATTCTGCCTTACTGATATAATGCTGCCTCCTCCATGGATGGGAAGCCCTTGAGGACAGGGACTGCTGTTGTTTTTCAGTGTGTCTCAGCTCTTGACTCAAGGCTTGCCCACAGTAAGCACTTAATAAATGCATGTTGAGACTAAAAAAAAATTGTCCCTCCCTTCATACCAGAGAAAAAGCATTATTATGGTGTTAAAAGACAAAATATGTTGATATTACAAAATACTATACATATATTTTATGCATTTCTGAGTTTCTAAACTTTTCCTATGTCATCTGCTGGCATGTTGTCTGTGGTTTCTACAAAACTCCCCCAAATCGCTTATTACATTTCTTATGCTGACCCAAAATATATCAAAACCACTATGGAAGTGATAACTCTATTCTCTTGTTACAGTTGGTTCCCACTAGTCTCACATCGCTGTAACTGGGTAGTACTCCTCTGGTCTCTTAGTTGCTCTTGGTTGCTACCTTACTGGGGATGTCATTAGACAGTTATTCTTTACTATCAGCAATTGACATTAGCTGTTGACCTCTGTCCTCTATTAGTTTAGAGTGTAGACACAAACTTTAGCTTTATCGATGAGAGAGACAGGACCAGTCATCAGAGCAGGAAGACATTATTGCTGCTTCTCTCAAGGAGAGAAAGTAGTTACTTCAGAGAATTTTACCTGTGTGCAGCTTTTCTCTCCACAAACAGTTATCCTCCAATAACCAACCCTTTTTCAATATAGAACAGCCACAGCAAAACTGAGCCCTTAAGCATTTAATCTGATTTTCAATAGAAACAATGTCTGCATCCTAAGCCTATATATACATAAATATACAGATACATATAAAGATCTAGAGATATATCTACTTAGATATAGAGGTATATCTCTATAAATATATAGATATTTCTACAGATATATAGAGATATAGATACTTCTATATTTCTATATCTCTATATCCAGCTTAGATTTAGAAATTCTTCTTCATCTTTCATCAATTCCAGATTCCCAGTCTGCATGTATGGTATTGATATTTTGGTATTGATCTAGGCCCTATCTTTCAATCAACCACCAATGCTTAAAGTTATTCATATAAATAAAAAAGGAGAAGGGAGGGGATAAGAACAAAAAATAAAACAACCCAAGGAGTACCACTCTACCTCCATTCTTTGTTCCAAATTCCTGTCTTTATTATTTGTGTGTGACTGACAACAAGATTCCAGCATTTTGAGCTGTCCTACATTTCCTAATGTACATGTCTGACCCTCTTGCTTACATGATCAAAATTTCCAAGTAATTTCCAATTGTCTGTAGAATAAAATACAAGGTCCTTCTCCTGGCATTTAAGGATCTCTATAATATGGATCTAGTTGACCTTTCTCACTTTTGTTTTTTTTCAACATGTTCCAACTCATTTGGGCCATGAGCTCTTCTTTGATTTTGGGACATATTTTCTCACTTCTATAGATTTTCTCAGGCCAAGAATGGAACTACTCTCACCATAGCATGTCCTGTTGAAACTTCTCTTAATTCAAGTCCTCCCTCAGGTACCACTTCATTTGGGTACAAGGGAAAATGCACCAGTTCTGGAATGCAAGGACCTGCATTCAAATTCTTCTTTGGCTTTTTGACTTACTGCCTATATGACCTTGGGCAACATACCTATCCTCCCAAGTGGTTGGACTAGATGATCTCTGAGTGACCTTCTAGCTCTAGCTCTATGATTCTATGATCTTCCAGAAAATCTTATTTCCCCTTGCTAGAAGTGATTTTCCCTTCCTGAAATTTTTTAGAGGAAGCTTTGTATAGACTGCTCTATGCTTCTGAGATTGTTGCTGTTCAGTAGTTTAAGTTGTGTCCCACTCTTTGTGACCCATTTGGAATTTTTTTGCAGCAGTTTGCCATTCCCTTCCCCAGTTCATTTTACAGATGAGGCCAAAAAGGTTAAGTGACTTACCCAGGGTGACAAAACTAGTAAATATTTGACACTGGATTTGAACTCAGGAAGATAAGTCTTCCTGACTCTAGGCCTAGCTCTTTATCCACTGCCTACAAGTTGTCTAGAAAATTAGTTAAAATAAGAAACTACTATATTATATGGCCTGCTTCCTGGAAGGTAAAAGGTATGCAAAACATTCCCTGAAAACCCATTTAAATAATATATGTTAAATATATTGTTGTTAATGAAACCTTTTGTTATTTTGGGGTCTTCATCTTCCCAAAAAGAATGGTCCATCCTCCCATTCTTTTCATAACTACTGCCCAAGTGGCCTTTATGGTCCTTGTTTCTGAAATTGCCTTCCATCTATTCTGGATTCATGTTGTATATACCTAGTTATTTATGTGTTGATGCAGGGGCTGTATTTTTTCTTTCTTTATAGCCTCAGCAATTGACACAGTGTCTGGCTCGTAGTAAGTACTTCGTGCTTGTTGATAGATTATCATACAGTACTATTTATGCATATACTTGTATACCTGACTTAACCCTCAATTATTTGTTGTTTTATTGTTGTTATGTGCCATGTTATGTGTTATGTTGTTATGTACTGTCCTAAGATCTTCACAAATATTAATTCACTTCATCCTTACCGCAACCTTGAAAGGTAGGTGCTATTATTATCCCCATTTAACAGTTGAAGAAACTGAGGCAGGCAGTGATTAAGTAACTTGCTCAAAGTCACTTACTAAGTGTCAGAAGCAAGATTTGAATGCAAGTCTTTCTGAATTCATGTCCAATTCTCTATCTACTGTGCTTCAGTTCTTTGAGGACAAAGACCATATCATATTCATTCTCTCAACATCTAGTACGGTAACTTGAATAGAGTTGATATGTAATAAACATTTTAAAAATTGAACTGATCAGGCTAATAATTTTTAAAACTAGTATTAATAAAGCTTATTTTGTACTTTACCCCTACAATGTTGTGAAATACCACCAATTGATGTATTTGGAAGGATATTTGGAACCATGCTATCATGATTTTGTTTCTATGTTGTCTTGAATTGATCCCTGTGTTATGAGTACGAGTTTATCTTCCCATTTAGAGTATAAATTCCTCTAGGACAGGTCTTCTTAATATTTTTTTGTTTGTTTCATGGACCCCTTTGACAATCTGGTTAAACCTTTAGATCCCTCCCAGAATGACTTCAATGTACAAAATAAAATGCATAATATTATAAAGGAAACCAATTGCATTGAATATAGTTATAAAATATTTAAAAAACACCAAGGTCATAGACTCCAGAGTATGAATCCCTGCTCTAGGAAAATATGTTCTTCCTGTATCCTGTAGTGGTTGGTATGTTGCTATATAGCAGATACTTCATAAATTCTTTGTAGCCAACAAACATATTGGCTACATACAGTTCTTTTGTAGTTGAGAGATGTCAAGTTAAGGTAATAAGCATTTAATAAGTGGCTTCTATATGGCATAAACTGTGTTAAGTGTAGTGCTAACCTATATATGGAATGATTAAGAAGCATCCATGTTATATTGGTTTGAGACCTGGCTACTGGGGAATTAGGAAGACCTGAGTTCAAGTCTTGCCTTTGATAGATACTGGCTGTATTCTTGACAATGGAAAGAAAAGTTGAAGAGCTGGTTCTGATCTCTATCACTGTGGAGACACAATGACTGTCACGGTTCCTATCACTGTAGGGAATTTGTTAGAAGGGGGTTCTTTACACAGATGAAATCACAGATCAGATTTGAAAAAAAGTCTTTTTTTAAAAGGAAGGATAACTTTTCCTCCTAGGCTCTCCATTTTTTTGTCATGAGCACTACTATTAGAAATAGCTGTTGTTTCTACCTCATGCCGACTTTTTGATTGCATTCCCCTTGTGCTTCCTTGAGTTAGCTAATTTGCATGTCTTAGTCTAGTGACCCCTGCAGAGGACAGGGAATAGGAGGAAAATGGGAAAATAGAGTGGAAGAGTACCTCCAAAACTCAAAATTCAGTGGGAGATACTATAAAATGGAAAGCAGAAACTTTCCACCCAGGAGGTGGAATGGCAGAATGGTGCACAAGACACAAATTCCACATAGCCTGTTCTGTAATAGAAAATACAGATGCCTTTTGGAGCAGAGCAAGTAGAAGGTGGTTTTTTAGCATGTAAAAAGTTCCTTTATTTATACTGTGAAACTTGGCTTAGAGAATCAAAAGAATAAGTAGCCTAGAGCCATTATCAGGCTCTTGATGTGCAGAGCTGGGATGATGTCAAACTCTTCCTTGGTTCATTTGCTTCCAAGCTGGCAGATTCTCCTGGACCACTTTTGAGAGAGCATTTGTGGCAGAGAATAACAATAATGAAAAAAATCCTCAAGTTATTCTCTCCTAGTGTTGATGGTGGTTGGGAGAGCTACAACATTGTTAGGTCTCTGATGCCCTGCTTAAAAAAGAACAATTACATTTTTGGTGAACTCTTGACTTTGCCTCTTGTTGAACCCTTGCCTAAGATAGTACTACTAATCAACCAGCAGGACAGGTTTTCACTATGGTTTGGTTGAAGTTAATGTCTTTATTCTCTATGTATGTGGCAAATTATATGTTCTTTCAGAGTTCTCTACTGTGTAAATGAAACTTGTTATATTTTGATGCCTTGTGAACCCAGGTAATGGAACCTGATGCCCCCTTTGTGGTAGAGTTCCACACTTACATTCCCCAAACCAATGGGTACAAATGAGCTAGATAGTGAAGTTCTTAGCTTACTTCAAGGTAGGACCAAACAATTCTAAGAAGCAACAGGTTTCCAAAGTGACCCAGATCCTTCATATCAAGAAAGAACCCATGGCACAAGGATTGCATAATTATCTGAGACCATTGCTAATGTTATTACATTCTTTTCCATGTAACACTGCACTGAGGGGGGCAGTTCTACTTTTTCTGAAGTTTCCAGAAAGAAGTTTATTCAGAAATAGAAGTATGGGTAAAATGAGCATAGGAGTATATAACATTAGAAGAGAATATCAATTCGTTTGTAGGGTGTAAGTTTCTTGGAAGAGGAAGTTTTTGTCTTGTCTTTGTAATTGCAGCACCTTTATGAAGCATCTAGTTAAGTGCCTTGCATGCAGTAAGTGCTTAATAGAAAGAATGGAATTTAAGAATACTTTGATGCAATGCATTTGCACATACTAGAGATAGTAGGATGGAAATTTTTTATTTCAAAGTAAAATTATAATAACTGATTTTAATTGTATTTAAAGTACATTTACATAGACGGGAAAGATAATATAGCCATGTAATAAGAACAATTTAAAAAAAAATTTTTGCAGCTAGGTGGCATAGTAGAATGCTAGGCCTAGAATCAGAAAGACTTGAGTTAAATTTCTGGCCTCAGATAGTCACTCTCTGTATGACCCTGGGTCACACAGCTTGATCTCTGTCTGCCTCAGTTTCCTCTGTAAACTGGGGATAATAATAGTCCCTACCTCCCAGGTTGTTACGAGGATCAAATAAGAATACTTGTAAAGCATTTTACATAGTGCCTGACACATAGTAAGTCATATTATTATTATAATAAAAATTATATAATATCATATATAATAATAATATAATATAATATAATATAATATAATATAATATAATATAATATAATATAATGTAATATATGATATAATATGATACGATATAAAATAATATAATATGATAGAATAGAATAGAATATAACATAATATAGCACAATACAACATAATATAGCATAGTATAGTATAGTACAGTACAGTACAGTATAGTATAGTATGATACGATACGATACGATGTGCTATAATATAATATAACATAATATAATATGATATGATATGATATGATATACTATACTATACTATAATATAGTATAATATAATATGGTATAACATAGTATAGTATAGTATAATATAGTATACTATAGTATAATATATCATAACATAACATAATATAATGTAATGTGACATAATGTGATGTAATATAATGTAATATATTATATTATAATATGATATAATATGATGCAATATTATATAATATGATATCATATAATATGATATGACATGATATGATGCAACATGACATACAATGACATACCATGACATACCACGGCATACCATGACATACCATGATATACCATGATATACCATGGTATACCATGATGTAACGTAACATAATGTAATGTAATATAATATAATGTAATGTATAATGCAATGTGATGTAATATAATGTAATGAAATATAATATAATGTAATATGGTGTAATGCAATGCAATAATATAATATAGCATAGCATAGCATAATATACTCTATTCTACTCTACTATAGCATAGCATAGCATAGCATAATATAATACAAAAGGATACAATACAATATGATATGATATGATATGATATAATATAATATAGTATAACATAATATAGTATGGTATGATATAACATAATGTAACGTAACGTAACATAATGTAATATAACAAAATATTATAATATAAATGTATAATAATATATAATACAATAAATACAAATTATTATTATTATTATTATTATTATTATTATTATTTTGACATAATTGATGCCTAGGTCCTTTAATATATCCTTGCTGAATTCAATTGAATTTTTTTTATGAACATAAAAACAGTTAGGTGGTACAGTGCATAGAGTGCCAGGTCTAGAGTTAAGAAGACTCATCTTGCTGAGTTAAAATCTGGTCTCAGACACTTACTAGCTATGTGATCCTTGGCAAGTCACTGAATCCAGCTGGCCTCAGTTTTCTCATCTGTGAAATGAGCTGAAGAAGGAAATGGCAAACTGCCCCAGTATCTTTGCCTAGAAAACCCCAAATGGGGTCACAAAGAGTCAGAAATGACTGAAAATAACATATTATGAATATGCATTCAATTCATTTTGAAGTATTGCTTCATATATGGTTACCTTTATACATTTGACTTGCTCAAAATATTAGTTACATAAAAATATTAGTTACATCATTTTGTCAACAATCATTTTGAGGGTTAACTGTAGCAAGTCCTTCCAAATAAAATTTGTGTTTCTTTGGTAGAGAAATTTTTCTCTTGAATGCAAGATACTTCAATGGTACTCTGTGCAGTTGGGTATGGTAATGACTATCATTTGATGATGATAAGAAGGCATTTGTTTATCCTTTAATTAGAGACACAACTGGTGTGATTGCAAAGCTCCAATACCAAGTGAAGTGGAGATTTGGCAACTCTGTCAATTTGCAGTCAATGATAGCCAACTCAGATTATCCAAGTCCAAAGTTTGATTCCTCTTTGGAAACTGGATGAGTCCCTGCTTGATTATGATTGGAATAGAGTGATTGACTCAGAAATAAAATCTCACCAAGAAGAGTACTAACTAACTAAGAGTATACTAACAAGACCCTGATTTATTTTTAGAGAACAACACTCTGATTTTATTTATAATCAGCACTTCCTGTGATTTTTACGGGAAAGGAGCCACTTTATAAATCATTTTGTGCCTCTTTTCTTCGTAAAGTGAAGAAATAACTGTTGTAATTGGTCAATTTGTCCTTGTGAATTGTAGATGAACTTCTTAGAGATGACATGATTGAATGTAGTTTTGAGAAAGTTGTAGTCATTGGCTCCACACCATCCATACATAGAACCATCAGTTACAGCAAATGGAGAAGTTTTGAATGCTGTGGATAAATTCACTTACCTTGGTAGTGTACTTTCCAGGGATGTACACACTGATAATGAGGTTGACACACACATTGCCAGAGCTAGCTTAGTGTTTGGGAGGTTCCAAAAGAAAAATGGGAGAGAAGAGATATTAGACTGATTGCCAAACTGAAGAGCTACAGAGCTGTGGTACTGACCTCATTGTTCTATGCCTGTGAAACCTGGACAGCCTACCAGCGCAATGCCAGGAAACTGAATCGCTTCCATTTGACTTGTCTTAGGAAGATTCTGAAGATCACCTGGCAGAATAAGGTACCAGACACTGAGTTCCTTACTTGAACTAAACTGCCAAACATTCAAACTCTGCTTCAGAGAGTTCAGCTCGACTGGGCTGGTCATGTTGCTCGAATGCAAAACATAACCTTGCCAAAAAGATTGTTTTATGGAGACAAAGGAAAGCAAAAGTTAGTCCCTGCCCTCAAGGAGCTCATGATATAATCAGGGAGAGAATATGCAAACTATATATATGACAAATTAGACATAATATCAGGAAGAAGGCACTAGCAGTAAGGGGAATCAGGAAAAGCTTCTTGCAAAAGTTGGGGTTTTAACTAAAGCTTAAAGCCAGGAAAGAAAGAATTTGGAGGTGAAGAGGGAGACAATTTCAAGTATGAAGAACAGCCAGTGAAAAAGTATGGATTTGAAAAAAAAAATCAACAAGGCAGCTAGGTGGCACAGTGAGTAGAGTACTGGCCCTGGAGCCAGGAGGACATCAGTTCAAATCCGGCCTCAGATACTTGACACACTTACTAGCTGTGTGACCTTGGGCAAATCACTTAACCCCAATTGCCCTGCCTTCCCCCCCTCCCAAAAAAAGTCTTCTAAATTCAGAAAGAAATAAAACATTAAGGGAATAGGGAGGGGAGAGAGATAAGGGAGGGATCTCTAGAGGGCAGGATGAGGGAATAGGTCAAAGAGGGGGTATAGAAGGATATCTAGATTAATGGAAATAGAATGATTAAGGAGGGATACTTGGTGGGAGGGAGGTAGGTTAAGTAATAGGAGGGCAAAGTAGTGGGTAGAAGCAAAGTAGAGGAGTTAGGAAGGATAGGAAATAAGAGACAAGCACAAAAATAAAAACAAAGATCAGGAGTAGAATTATTTGGAGGGGGGGCGGAGCCAAGATGGCAGCTGGAAAGCAGGGAGTTGTGTGAGCTCCCCACCAGGTCCCTCATAAAACCTATTAAAAAAAGCTCTGAACAAACTCTAGAACTGCAGTACCCACAAAATAGCAGAGGGAAGCAAGTATCCAGCCCAGAACAGCTTGGATGGTCACTGGGTGAGGTCTATCATGCACAGAGCTGGGAGTGGAGGGGAGCAGAGCCCAGCGTGGGTGGTGGCAGGACCAACCAGACCAGGAGCCAGGAGGAACAGGCCCTAGCATCCTGAATCAGTGAGCTGTGGCAGTTACCAGACGTCTCAACTCACAAACACCAAAGACAACAGAGAAGGTTAGTGGGAAAAGCTGTGGGGGACAGAGTGAAAAGAGTTCCCGGTTCGACCACTGCCCTGGAGACAGCAGGGGTGGTGCAGCTACAGAACTACAGCTGCAGTTGCTTCCAGCCCCAGGCCCACCTGGTGGGAAGAATTAAGTGGTGGATCAGAGCAGTAGTGCAAAGCCGGCTTAAGATCTGAGTCAGGTCCAGGTTGGTGGTTCTCAGGGAAGGAGGAATGCTGGTGTGGCAGAGCTGGCTGCATAGAAATAACTCTGAAAACAACAGCGCATCCCCCTCAAGCTTGGAACAAAGTACTCTTTACTCTACAAGCAGTCATACCCCGCTGAAAAACTCAAGGGTTAAGTAAGTTGGCTGAGAACATGGCCAGGTAACAAAAACAGACTCAGATTCAGTCTCAGACTTTCAAATCTTTCTTTGGTGACAAAGAAGACCAAAACATACAACCAGAAGAAGTCAACAAAGTCAAAGAGACTACATCAAAAGCCTCCAAGAAAAACATGAACTGGTCTCAGGCCATGGAAGAGCTCAAAAAGGATTTGGAAAAGCAAGTTAGAGAAGTAGAGGAAAAATTGGGAAGAGAAATGAGAGTGATGCAAGAAAACAAGGAGACCCAAAAAATACTGAAAAAAATATTGAAGGAAACAACACCTTAAAAAACAGACTAACTCAAATGGCAAAAGAACTCCAAAAAGCCAATGAGAAGAATGCCTTGAAAGGCAGAATTAGCCAAATGGAAAAGGAGGTCCAAAAAAACACTGAAGAAAATATCACCTTAAAAATTAGATTGGAGCAAGTGGAAGCTAGTGATTTGATGAGAAATCAAGATATTATAAAACAGAACCAAAGGAATGAAAAAATGGAAGACAATGTCAAATATTTCATTGGGAAAACCACTGACCTGGAAAATAGATCCAGGAGAGAGAATTTAAAAATTATTGGACTACCTGAAAGCCATGATCAAAAAAAGAGCCTAGATATCATCTTTCAAGAAATTATCAAGGAGAACTGCCCTGATATTCTAGAGCCACAGGGCAAAATAGAAATTGAAAGAATCCATCGATTGCCTCCTCAAATAGATCCCAAAAAGAAATCTCCTAGGAATATTGTCGCCAAATTCCAGAGCTCCCAGATCAAGAAGAAAATACTGCAAGCAGCCAGAAAGAAACAATTCGAGTATTGTGGAAACCCAATCCGAATAACCCAAGATCTGGCAGCTTCTACCTTAAGAGATGGAAGGGCTTGGAATACAATATTCCGGAGGTCAATGGAGCTAGGATTAAAACCTAGAATCACCTACCCAGCAAAACTGAGTATCATGCTCCAAGGCAAAATATGGCTTTTCAATAAAATAGAGGACTTTCAAGCTTTCTCAGTGAAAAGACCAGAGCTGAATAGAAAATTTGACTTTCAAACACAAGAATCAAGAGACGCATGAAAAGGTAAACAAGAGAAATCATAAGGGACTCACCAAAGTTGAACGGTTTTCTTTACATTCCTACATGGAAAGATGATGTGTATGATTCATGACCTCAGTATTAGAGTAGCTGAAAGGAAAAAAAAAAGAATTTTTTAGGGGAAGTATATGTCTATATATGTATGTATGCATATATATGTGTATGTGTATATATATCTAGATATAAATATATCTGTGCTTAATTGCAACCTTCTTGAGGGAGGGGAGGAAGAAAAAAAAGAACAATGCAAAAAATGCATAACAGAGAACAAAAGAAAACTTACATGGAAGCAAAGATGGATAGCTCTCAACACAACTCATTGTATTTATTATATAGACTTTCTTGAAATGGAAACTTATTGCCGTCTATTTTGAATCTTGTCTTATGTTCTGTTGTGCACATGATATATATTTTTTCTTATTCTGCATTTAAGTTTCAATATTTAAGCTTATAATATATTTCTTTATCTTAATGTATACAGTTTTTGTACAAAATTTAAAAAAACTAGTAGGTATTGTAGTCTAATATGGCCAATTTTGTTTCTGTTTCCTTAGACTAGGAATAATCCAGGATGGCCTTGGAATCATGAAGGCAGAAGTAGCTCCACCAATGGGTGGAATAGGTGGTCATTTAACACCATATATTATTTGAATATGTGACCAGAATGGCCTTTGTTTTCTTTGGGTGCCTCAGTTTATCTCATTGGGTGCTGGGCCTGGTGCTCCTCTTCCGGGGCAGGAAGACCAGATACCATGCCTGGGAACAGAGAACTTCCAGTGTGATGAGTCATGGGGCTGGCTGAGGGGAGGTGTTGACTCTAGAGCCATGCCCTATTGGATGTTAACCTAGTCTACACCAGGGGGAGGGGCCAACTCAAGAACCAATCAGCCCTGGTCATTCAGGCAGCTCTTGATGATGTCAAAAACTCTATAAGAGGGGAGAGGACAGCTTGAAGATCCCTTTTCCTTTTCCGGTTGGAGCCAGAGATGCCTACAGCCGAAGCTGATGCAGGAGCTGCCGGTAGCAGACCTGACTCACGTGTGGAGCGAAGAGTGCTGAGCAAGGACTTGAGGCCATGGGTAATCTTCTTACCGTAGAGGGGAAGCATGTACATGATTTTGCCTTATACCATCATGCTTCTCTGTGGCCTCCTGGTTACTCTTGTGAGGCGGATTCATTGGGCCTGGAAACTTTTGATCAAAATATTAAAATAGGGACGCTGGTTTGTGGGTCTGTTACTGTGGAGTTTAAATACATGCTTTAGCCCTTCTGCCTTCTACCTAGAGAATTCCTTATATCCTGCAGTTCTGAACCTTTCAGACATATATGAGATTCTCTTTGAAATTATAAATTCTGCCTTCTTAATACATTTGGTGACAAGGATGGGATCCCTAGGTATAAGATCTCTATTTAGAAGCAGAAGAACTTCAGAGGAAGAGATGAATATGCCAGGGTGGGATGATCCATTTTATTCCTCCCTAGCAAAGGAATTAGCAAAAAAAGCCGGACCCTGTGAAAACTGGCAACCAAGGCTATGGAGAGGAGATCCTAAGGATTTGGAAAGGTGTTTACAAGAGGTTGGGATTCAGTCAGTGGCATCACTATCTAGGCAAAGCTGTATAGTGTTATCAGCCTACTGGCTGGTATATGAAAGATTGAGATTAAGTGAAAGAGATGGGGGCACTTCTACCCCAAGGCAAGAAGGGGAATCTCAGATAGTAGGAGAACAAACTGCTGCTCAAGAACCTACTGACTCAGATGGGAACTTTTCTATTAATGTGGCTAGGAGCAACAGGAGGCCAAATAAACCAAGAGTGCATGGCAACTCAGCCCAGACCAAGCCTGACTGCCTGCTTTATCCTTGCCATGGTGGCAGGGGAAGCGAGTGGGGGGAAAATGGACAATGTTAGGGGCTGAGGCACAAAACACTACTAGGGTTCAGGATGTCCCTCGTACAGAGAATGGGAGATGGTTAAATACTCAGACAAGCGTTCATCCCATAGAAAGGAGGAGGACAGAAACCCGAGGTAGCAATTTAGTTACAAGGGAAATTCAGGAAGATTTATCATAGCAAGAGGTCACAGATATTTTGAGTAGATTCAGCCAAAGAATAGGAGAGCCATTAATATCTTGGATGGTAAGACTCAGTGATCAAGGGGCCAGTGAATATTAGTAGATAAGACGGACTGTATGAGCTTCATGTGTATCAGCCACGATCCTCTAGTTCAGCAAGCTTTTAGGGAACATTATCAGCGAGGAGATGATGCTAGCAGGACTACTCTGTTGGTGTTAGCTGCTGCAGGATGCAATAAGAGATATACTACTGATTCTATGTGGCCCACTGAGCATAGATTCTGGTATTCACTTAAAGATTGTATCACGAGCCTAAAGGAGGAGGTAATGAAGATTGCTATCATGATAGGAACTGCAGACAAGTATTACAATGATCCCATAGGAATCCCTCATAGGAATTTAATAATTAGGACAGCTCCCCCTGCTTATAAACAACTAATTTTGAATCTGTTACTTGAGGAAGTAGGGAGCCATCTTACAGAGGTGATAAATAAGATTTTACAGTTACATGACTTAGGAGACTGGGGAAGGGATAGATCTCCTCGAGAGAGAAAGGTGAATATCCAGCAAACTTGGTGCCAAAATGGAGTGACAAGAAAAGAAATGTTCACTGCTCTATTGAGAGCAGGAGTAGGTTTTGAAATGATAGATGGCATTCCAACCAATGAATTGTACAGGATGTACCAAGATAAAGGACTCGATAACAGGAGAGATAGGGAAATAAGAACTGCTCCTGCAAATGCTGCAGATGTTGAACCTTCATACCCAAGTGAATCACATGCTAGGGAATACTAGGAAACAGGCCGGATATTGTAAGTTTATACTATGGAATCCCAATGCAGATTCAAAGTGACAATGGGTCACATTTCAAGGGCAAAGAAGTGAAAAGATATTGTGTGTTGAATAATATAGAATGGATATACCATATTCCATATTACCCACAAGCATCTGGGCTAATTGAAAGAATGAATGGATTGTTGAAAGAACAGCTGAGAAAATTAAGCTCTAATAATTCATATCGACATTGGAAGGATAATTTGTCTATTGCCTTACGTAATTTGAATAATAGGCCCTTGGGGGGAGTACACCTCTAGCCAGAATGATGACCCCAAATCTGCAGATTAGAGAACAGCAAACACGTGAGATCCAAAATATTGAATTTTGGACTGTGAGGGAAGATGTGCCACTACCATGTCCAGGTACACCTGGTTCGGCAGGATATAATTTACATTGTATAGAGAATTTTAGGTTGAACAGGAAAGAGATAAGAAAAACCCCTACTGGAGTATGTATGACAATCCCCAAGAATCATTTTGGACTGATACTACCTAAACCAGGATTAGCAGCTCAAGGAGTACATGTATTGGCTGGAGTGATAGATTTTAATTATCAAAAAGAAATTGTTGTGACACTCCAGAATTTGGGTGAAAAACCTGTACAATTTTGTAGAAATGATAGGATAGTTCAAGTGATTATTATCCCCTGTGAAAAAATACCCTTTGTGAAAACTGACCCTCCTCCCAAAATAACTACTAGAGGGGCAAAAGGGTCTTGCTCCATTGATAGAATAAAGTTGGGAGCTAAGGTATGGGTAAAACGGAAGCCAGATGATATTCCAAAGGCTGCAGAAGTCATAGCTCATGGGAAGAACAACACTGTAACAGTTGTCTATTCAGGGGAAGATAATTACCAAATTGTACCCCTGAACCGTATATTTTACCGTGAATAGGGCTATAATAATAGATTCACGGATCCCACAGGTATGGCTGATGCTGGTAATTGCCACAAGCCACTCGGAGGGAAGGTGACCTTGTGTGATTAACGGATGAAAGCTTGTACATCTGGGGAAAGGCTGGGAGGACAATCCTAGTCTCTATCTAGGATGGGATCCTCTTGGTTTCCCTTGTACATCTGGGGAAAGGCTGGGAGGACAATCCTAGTCTCTATCTAGGATGGGATCCTCTTGGTTTCCCTTGTACATCTGGGGAAAGGCTGGGAGGACAATCTTAGTCTCTGTCTAGGATGGGATGCTCTTGGCTTAATTTCCTCATTGTGTTCCATTTGAAAAGAAACATTTCCCATCTGAGTTTGACTCTGATATTGGATCTTTGCATAACTGAAATCTCAACCAAACTGGAGATGATTTTATTTGAAGGATAATGGCCCGTACTTGCCTACTCTTTTTGTTCTTTGTTTTGGCTAACCTTGTCACTAGTTCTGTCTCCTTTAGGCTTAAGTACCCTGCACTTTCTGGTGACTGCCTAAGCACGTAGCATTCTTGGAGTTCCTGGAAGCTCGCTAAAGAACTGACTTCTGGAATGGAGCTCTTTGGGGCAGGGACACCTCTACGTCCAATTTCAGCAAGAAGAAGCTATGGAAAATGAGACCTTCACCCTTTACCCCCAAGATTTTGAGCCCCAATTGTTCGGGGTGGGGATAGTATTCTGTGTACTTATTTTGTATTATCCTTGCTATATTGTTTTATTGTTATGATATTGATCCTATGTAATGGATCATTATTAACAAGTATTTTGGGGATGATTGATTGAAGAGATTATGTTGCTGGGACCTAGGGGTGGATCACATTTGAATGGTAAACCAATATTTGGGAATGTCACTGAATGATATGTTTCACTTTATTGTAAATGATGTTTTAGTTTCCTTCGTAATTGGATCATAATGTGTGCTCTAGGATACATAATCTAGTCAGACATGTATCCTAGAGCACAAGGGGTGGAGTGTGACCAGAATGGCCTTTGTTTTCTTTGGGTGGCTCAGTTTATCTCATTGGGTGCTGGGCCTGGTGCTCTTCTTCCGGGGCATCATGCTTCTCTGTGGCCTCCTGGTTACTCTTGTGAGGCAGAGTTATTGGGCCTGGAAGCTTTTGATCGAAATATTAAAATAGGGACGCTGGTTTGTGGGTCTGTTACTGTGGAGTTTAAATACATGCTTTAGTCCTTCTGCCTTCTACCTAGAGAATTCCTTATATCCTGTGGTTCTGAACCTTTCAGACATATATGAGATTCTCTTTGAAATCATAAATTCTGCCTTCTTAATACAGAATGCTGCCTAAAAGGTCCTGCTTAACCCCAAAGATTTTTCTCATTGTCCTGTCCTTATGCCACCTTTCTAGGCCTAAACTTTGAATTAAAGAATTCTAGAGTTTGAAAAGACCTCAGAGTTCATTTATCCCAATTCTTATGGCATATTTTCGGCAAATGAATATTGTTTGAACACTGTAAGTCCTAGGTAACAGTACTTTTCTTAGGTAGATGATTCTATCTTGAGGCAGTTCAGATACTTTTCATTATATTAATTTTTCTCTCTTTAGGGTAGAAGTTCTTTTTTATATATATACAATCATGTTAAACATATTTACACATTAGTTGTGTTGTGAAAGAAGAATCAGAACAAAAGGAAAAAACCATGAGAAAGAAAAAAACATCAAAAAAGTGAAGATAGTATGCTTCAATCTGCAGTCAAACTCCATAGTTCTTTCTCTGCATGTGGATTGCACTTTTCCATCAGGAGTCTTTTGGAATTGTCTTGGATCATTGTATTGCTGTGAAGAGCCAAGTTTATCAAAGTTAGTCATTGCACAATGTGGCTGTTACTGTGTACAGTTGCCCACTTTACTTTGAGTTTGGTCATATACATTTTTCCAGGTTTTTCTGAAATCCACCTGCTCATCATTTCATATAGCACAATAGTATTCAACTACATTCATATACCACAACTTGTTCAGCCATTCCCCAATTGATGGCCATCCCCTCAGTTTCCAATTCTTTGCCACCACAAAAAGAACTGCTATAAATATATTTGTGCATGTGGGTCCTTTTCCTTTTTTTGTGATTTTTTTGGGATAAAGATCTAGCAATATTATATCTGTATCAAAAGGGTATGCACAGTTTTATAATCCTTTGGGCATACTTTCAAATTGCTCTCCAGAATGGTTGGATAAATTCACAATTCCACCAACAATGCCATAGTGTTCCAATTTCTTCACATCTTTAGAGTAGAAGTTCTTAACCTGGGGTCCATGGATAGATTTCAGGGGGTCTATGAACTTGCATGGAAGACATTATGTCCTTATTTCAATATAATTGGTTTCTATTGTAATCCTTTTGTATTTTATTGTATGCATTTAAAATATTATTCTGAGAAGGGGCTCATAGACTTTACAAGACTGCCAAAGGGCTCCATGTCACAAAACAGTTAAGAACCCATAAGCTAGAGTCAACTCTTTGGGTAAAATGATAATGATTAGGGATTGTCTCCACTGTTAAAATGCACCTGGACCCCTGTTATGGAAGTAATTATCTTACATACCCTTCTCTAATTATCTTCCATGAGCATATTGGTCCAGATTTTTTAGCTAATTGGTACTTTAGACACTGTGAAGATAAAGATCTTAAGGCAATGGATTGAGAATCATGACAATCTTGACAGAAATAAATACTGGGTAATTCCAGAGAGAGTAGAGGTCACTAAGGAGATGGATATCGCCTAATAATATTCCCATGGCCGGTTCTGAAATGGGGGAAAGAACTGTGAAAAATGTTTCATATTTCACAAATTTTCTACTGCCCATTTCCCCTGGAGCTGCCTCTGAATTCTAGTCACATCTTTGATAACATAGACCAGAATAGCAGAAAAAAGGTCATTCTGGCAATTTGAAAAATTTCCTATGATGCCCCACACTGCCTTGGTGAAAAGTGTAGCTTAGTTGGTAAAGAACACAGGCAACTGAAATCTTAGCTCCAAGTTATTAATCTAGCAAATTGGGAAAATTCCTTTAATTTTTCTCTGAGTCTGTTTTTCCAATCCCAAATCAGGTTTTCAATTGTTTTTTTTCCTTTGCAGTGACATTGGGAAGATGAATTGGGATGTATTTTTCTTAACTTAGAAGGAAGGACTGATCTCTTTTGAAAGTGTAATAAGTCTTTTAGGCTACTAAGATTCTGTGCTCCCTGCTTCAATTTTCTAAGGGAACATCATTCAGTTCAACTGATTGTTGTTGTTATTGTTCAGTTGTTTCCATCATGTCCTATTTTAGGACTCCATTTGAGATTTTCTTGGCAAAGATACTGGGGTGGTGTGCAGTGTCCTTCTCCAGCACATTTTATAGATGAGGAAATGGAGGCGAAAAAAGGTTAAGTTGCCAGGGTTACACAACTAGCAAGTGTCTGAAGCCAGATTTGAACTCAGGAAAAGAAGTCTTCCTGGCTCTAGGCCTGGCATGCTATCCACTGCACCTCCTCATTTTTCTTCAGTTCAATTTATTTCAATTCAATTCAACAGACATTAATTAAACCCCCATTATGTGTCTGGCACTGTGATAGCTATTGGGGATTCAATGACAAAAACAAGTAACCTAGAGGCTATGAGTCAATTGTAATCAGCCAAAGAATCATTCAACTTATTAAATTTTCATGGTCCATGGGGCAGAATATTCCTAAACAGCTCTAGCTCTGTAGTTGGGCCCTATGACAATAATAACAATGGCAATAGTAACTGAGACTTATGTAGTACTTTAACATTTTTGCAATAATAGCTAGCATTCATATAGCACTTTGAGATTTGCAAAGTGGTTTATGAATATTTTATCCTCACAACAACCCTGGGATGTAGGTGCTATTATTACCTCCATTTTACACATGAGGAAACCAAGATAGAGTTTAAGTGACTTGCCCAGGCAGGGTCACACAGCTAGTAAGTGTCTGAGGCTAGATTTGGAACATCTAGCTGCTCATATGTAGAGTATTTTACTTCCCTCATTTAATTTAAAAAAAGCAAGATTCTCTTCCTCTTTGTCTGATAGTGCTTTATTTTTAAATTAACAAAGGAAAAGAGGAGACTCTATGAAGAACCTCAAATGAATACATTTCAGTCATCTTTTCAGAAGAAATGACTATTGAGCTCTATGTACAGGAAAATCTCATTAATTTATAGCTTCATTGATTAAGCATTTATCTTCATTTAATTAAGTTAAATTTTTGTTAAGAGGATTTACTAAGCAGGGTAATTTTATAAAATTTTGTAAAATAAGACAGGGAGTTAAAAAATTAATGCTTTTCATTGATGAGCATCCCTGCCAATGATGATAACCACAGTCCATCCTTGCCAACCCTGCCTGTGTGATGGTTGACCTCAAGCTCACCATAGGAAATCCACAAAATAAGCGAGGGGCTCCCTTGCTTTCCTTTGCCATGACAGTAATGCCAATGGAGCATGAGAACTATGTAAATGGCTATTCCGTACTGTTGCCATGTGGCCAGTTCACCTACTTTTCAGTTATATACTGATTTGACAACATCTTTTAAAGTAGGTAAGAGGGAAATAAATCCACAATGTTTTTTTCCTGACATTTCAAAGACATTCATTTCATTAAAATGATATGCCAATTTGAATAATTCTTATCTGTTTATTAAGTCAGGTCCCCCAAATGAAACATTTTGAAAAAAGGTATTCTAATTCAGCTTTTCAAAAGTTTAGCCTGATAGTCATCCAAATACATCAAAATTAGTAAAGTTTTGCTGTTCACAGTAAGTTACCTTGGAAACAATAGGCATCTGGCTCTATTACAAAATTGGCATTTTGAGGACTAGTGTGATTTTCAAGCTATAAATCAGCCTGCACACTGTGTAGAGAAAGGCAAATGAATAATGGCATAGATCTAATGTGTTTGTATGGCTCAAGTAGCAATGAAAATTAGAAAATCATGACAGTAGATGTAGGACTCCATGGTGTAAAACGGGCTTTTATATTTGGTAAAAGTGGATTGAAAAGATAATGTGTGCAAAGTGATTGAAATGTTCACTGACAGCCCTATGCAATCTCATGCCTTTTATTTTTGGAGTTGTTAGATAAGAACACAGAAAACAGCCAAAGTTAAAAAGGTATCTTGTTTCTTTTACAGCAATCCCTATTTTTCTATGAATTCTCAACCGTACTGCAAACTAAAATCATAAAGGATGAAGTGTGCTATTGTAAAGCCTTTACCAGGAGACCCCAGATATCCTTTCAAGTGAAGGTGCTAAAAATACAGCTGTACCTAGAGCTTACATAATGTGCTTCTTAAAAGACTAATAGAGCCAGAATTTTCCAGAATATAAGTTACATCTTGGTTTCTACACTAGTTCATGGGAGTAAATATTTAATTCACTAAGGGATAATAACAATAAAGACCCCACAGAATCATAGAATTTTAAAGTGGAAAGAGGTTTCAGGGATAATTTTGTCTGATCCCTTGATTTTACATAATAAGATATTATTCCATTAGAGCATTGTTCTTTTCATATGGAACATTTTGGTTCTGAAGGTAGAAGAAAATGTACTTTTGAGTAAAGAAAAAAGAGTTAAATCAATTGGCAGAAAATGAAGGATATTGCTTCTATCAGAGACAAACATTTTGATACCTGAAAGGAATAGGAAAATAACTTTGGTTTAATAAAAGCTAATAAAATATGTGTTTACATAAAGAAATTTTTAGATGGAATTTGAAAAGTTTTGGACGGAAAATGAACTGTGTTATAAATATGAAGATCCAAATTGCCATGTGAATAATATAGGATGATGTTTCATTTGTCTATGACTAGTCTGATGGTTTAAAGGAGACAGAGATAGAAATTGGAACAGAGAAAGAAATTTTACTTTTTAAAACTGGAAATCTATGGGTGTGGAAAAAAGTTTAAAGAACACAGAATAAGATGGTAAACTTCATTGAGATCTTAGATTTGTAGAGAATTGTGGTCCCACATGTCACTTGCATATAAATGCTTTAAGACTTAAGAGGCTATAGAGAACTGAGTCAAATTTCTAAGAATACAAATCATTCCCCAATTTATAGATGGTCAAAGGATATGAACAGGCATTTTTCAGATGAAGAAATTAAAGCTATCTATAGTCATATGAAAAATGCTCTAAATCACTATTGATTAAAGAAATGCAAATTAAAACAACTCTTAGGTACCACCTCATACCTATCAGATTAGCTTATATGACAGTAAAGGGAAATGATACATTTTGGAGAAAATGTGCAAAAATTGGAACACTAATGCATTGTTGGTAAAATTGTGAACTGATCCAACCACTCTGGAGAGTAATTTGGAACTATGTCCAAAGAGCTATAAAATTGGGCATACCATTTCATCTGGCAACACCACTACTAGGTTTGTATCCCAAAGAAGTCATAAAAAAGAGAAAAAGACTTACATGTACAAAATATACATAGCAGCTCTTTTTGTGGTGGCAAAGAATTGGAGATTGAAGGGATACCAATCAGTTGGGAATAGCTGAACAAGTTGTGGTATATGAATGTAATGGAATACTATTGTGCTATAAGAAATGATAAGCAGGAGGATTTCAGAAAAACCTGGAAAGACCTGATGTTGAATGAAATGAGTAGAAAGAAGAGAACATTGTACATGGTAACAGCAGCATTGTCTGATGATCTACTATGATAGACTTAGCTCTTCTCAGCAATACAATGATTCAAGACAACTCCAAAAGACTCATGATGGAAAATACTATCTACATCCAGAGAAATAACTATGGAGTCCGAATGCAGTGGTTTTTCCCTTTTGTTCTCATTCTTCTTTCATAACATGACTAATTTGGAAATATGTTTAACATGATTGTACATGTATAACCTATATGAGATTGCTTGCTGTCTTGGGGAGAAGAGAGAGGAAGGAGGGAGAAATTTTTGAACTCAAAATCTTATAAAATGAATGTTGAAAACTATCCATGAAATTGAAAAAAAATACTATTAAGTGGAAAAAAATAAACTGAAATAAAGCTAAAAAAAGAGAAATAATAGAAATCAACTATTTGGAAATGGCATTATTCAGAGTGAGACTTAATAAGGATGGTTGATTTTGCAGGAGAAATTTGACTAGCTGTTACTTTTTAAGTGAAAATATACTGAATGCCAAGAGGCCCTGATTTAAGCCATTGATAGAGATAGGAAGCAAAGGCTAAGGCCAAAACCAAAGAAAAAAGAACCTGGTAAATGAAGATTGAAGAAACTTTGTGGAAAAGTAGCTCTTTCCTAGCTCTGGGTAAGAAGTAGCTGGAGCAGTTGAAGGCTTCAGCTCCCTACTTTCTGATTGGTTGGAGAGAAGCTCAATTTCATTGGACAAGAGCTTCAATGCCAGATATTGCTTTCTAATACTCCTAGATATTAAGAAGGATGAGGACTTTAAGAACTGTCTGTTATTCTTTGCTGTTCCTTCTAATTTGAGTGAGAAAGCAGAAGTGGGAAAGACAAGTTATATGGCCTCTTTAATATATAGGAAAAATGATGAAATAGATTTAATTGAATGATATAAAATCTTGGTGAGTAAAGAGCTGAACCAATCTGGTTCATTTTTCCCTTTTATTGAACCTAAGCCATTTTCTGTGAGTTTTGTTCTAATTGGACAATGCAGTCATCTTGCTGAGTGAAGAGCTGGCTAGGCTTGCTGAGATAGCAGTTTTGTTGTGAGCTTTTTTTTTTTTTTGCTAAAATTTAATTGGAAAGCACAGTATCACAGTATCACAAAGTGAATTGCTTGCTGGTCTGGTCTGGAGTACCAGGAAATAGCCAGCCTGATGATCTTTGCAGTTCTCTGGCTTAAAAGGAACTACTACGCAAATTATGAGGTAACACTTTTGTAAATGCCTTTTAAGGGTGATTGTAAGTTGAAAATGCTATATCCATTCAAGAATAGAGGTGGATTTGCTAGCCAGAGTGGGGTAAAGACCATTAGCCAATTATTTATCAGAGAAGTGGCTTCTTGTGGTATAGATGTTCCAAAATCCTTCAATACAGAGTTGTGAGTTATTCTGAACACATGGTTTCCTCTCCAATGTGTTTCCCTTCCAGCTTTCTGTAAGTGTGTGCTCACTGACAGATACCAAATATGGAGTACAGGTAAGAGGATGTGATCCAGGTTTACATAGGATTCTTGTAAGGAGGATTTTTATTATCCTTTTAAGAGCTTAGTTTCCTCAGGATCCATGGTCATAACAATCTTTAGTCCCTAGGTGCTAGATAATAATTCTCATGATCATGGTTCAAAACAGTTTCCATGCTTGCCCAGTGAGATATGGGGGTGACATAATGTGATTTTTACTATGCTTATGCTGAATGATGATATTGCTAAAGTTAACTTGTGAGGCTAATGCTGGCAATATGCCTTCTTTGTCTGTTGCCCTATAAAGCAAGTGAGCACTGGTCAGTAAGTGGGGAACCCATAGGGGAATATGACAGTGCCATTCTGTGTGGCCCCATCAAGGCTTGGAGGGAATCTGTGTTTGCCCCAACTGGCCCCCATTGAGGCTTAGGGGATACCTTAGGAGTTGTAGCTCCTACTATAGTCTCACCTGCCCCTGTGAGAAAGGTGATTAGGAAATGCTGTAGGAGTTGGTGCTCCTGTTATCAGCAAACTCCCATTGAGAAGGAAAGACTAGAAAGTAAGTAAGATTATTGACCCCTCTGAAGCTGTCTTCCTGTCTTTCTTGTCTGACCAGATCAAGAGTGAAAAGGCTGTGGTCTAAAAACTCCAGTGCCTTCAGTGCATTATCTGTGAAATAATTGTGAATTATTACTATAGTTGCTTTAATCTATGAGCAATTGTGATATTATTATTACTTTTGCCTTATTTCTAAGTAAATAGTTATGATAAAGATCTAAAAGTATCATCGAGTGGCTAGTTTGTATAAATGGAAATGTAGTGACAGAGGATCAAGAGTTAAAGTTACCAGAAAGGGAGTGTCTATTCCCCCTCAACAGAGTTACCCTCAGGACCTTGAGAGAATTTGAAGTGTAACTGTGTTTTGGTGGTATATCTCTGGAAACCTATACCTTCTAATGTGAGGAAGACTAGAGTAAGGAAGCATCCATACACAAGTATTAGAGATGTAAGGCACTATGGAGTAGTTGGCCACCCCACCCAGGTATTAAACATGTAAGGATGTGTATTGACAATGTGTTTTTCCTTAATTTGAAGATCTTCCCAATAGATTAATAGGCTCATGTGACCTGCTTACATCACAGGAAGCCTAAGTCACATGTAGGGGGAGGCACTTGCTGAACGAGTGGAACAGGAAAGGATGAGCAGGAAGGAAGTCAGTCAGAGCAGTTAGAGCTGAGGGAGAGAGACAAGGTGAGCTAGTTGAGCTGTGTTTGCTTGTGGGAAGGCTCCAGCAAGTGGGGGTGGGGCTTTGGGATCTAGCTGCTCTCTGTGGTGATAATATCTTTTAACTTCTCTTTTGCTATGATGGATTTGATTTACTTGTGTTGGGATTTGACTTTCTAGTTTCTGAATAAATGTTTTGCTTCTGTTTTGTATATGGAGAACGTTTTTGTGATTCAGAACCACGCCGGCACACTCATAACAATAGTAACCATTGTGAATATTACCTTGGCAGTACAGGAGGATAGTGATGTATATAGTTGTGGGAATGCAGAGCAAAGGTCTCCAGAGTTAAATGCCTTTTTTCATTTTATTGAAGCTCTGCTATACTTTGTATGGCCTGATACTACCTTCCAGTAATGTAAAGGAAACTAAAAGGATGTGGTCACTCTATTGTAATTAATGAGCAAGCTGAAAGAATTGGGGCTGAGGGTAAGAAAAATTATAAAAAAGAACCTTGGAGACTCTAGTGAGAATGCTCTGACCAAAATATACATTGGAACAATCAACACATTTTTGGTCCTTTTGTTAGTCAGACAGCCATGCTTGGAAAACATAGAAAAGATTCTTTCAGGTCAAATCTCTTTCTTCTCTTCCTTCTAATCAAAACTTCGTACTACTTCTTGATTATCTTCCTAAAGTGTGGCTTTTTAGCATGTCAACTAATTATTCAAAAAACCCTATGGCTCTTTATATGAAGGGATTTTTAGTACTCTTCCCAACTTCCACTTCTGTAGTTTATGTCATTAGAGAAAGCAAAGAATAGATAACAGAGGAAATTAATTATTAATATATTAAGAATGTTAAAATCTGATAATACTTTTATAGAATGTGAACACTTTTCTCTGAGTATATCAGAAGGGGTGTCCCTGTTCACTGACAGAAGATAGACATGTCTATTCTTTAACTTATAGTTCAAGAGGAAGTACAGTTAAGCGTAGGTTAGTAGTCTGAAATAGAAGAAGAATCTGGCTCCTGAGAGAGATTTGCTCTTTGTAGGGAGGAAGAAGAAGAAAAGTGCAGGAGTAGGAGGGGATTTCTCTCACTTTATCCTATTGGTCATGTTGCAGCAAATCTCTCCTACCAGTAGGAGACACTTAAGCTACTAAGAAGAGACATAAATTTGGGGCATACAGGGATACAGAGAAGTATAAAGTTGAGGCTGTAAACAATTTCAAGGAGTGGGACCTCTACCAGAAGAGACTTAAGAGAGATCTCATCTTAACAACTGAGATTTAAACTGTGGAGTCAATGTGACTCTAGGAGCCAAGATGAGCAATCCACTCACTAGAGATGCTGCACCTATGGGGGAGCTTCCTGAAGACTCTAGGACACCAGGGATCTGCTGTACTGAAGCTGTGAATTGCCTTGGCCACATATATTCCTTATATCTTTATGTAACTACTATTGTACTCTATGTTTGTGTCTGTTTTTCCCATGAAGCTTTGTGTATTTGTGAGACAGTATACTCCATGTGTTTTTGAGAGATATTTTATAACTATTATTCTTATTATGCCTTTTTGGTAAATGCCTTTGCTAAGAGTTAATTGAATCTGCTGACTTATTGTTAATGTGAAACACACTTCACATTAATGTGGGGGCTCATGAGTTATAGTATTAGGAGATCCAAAAGAGGGTTATCCAAAAAACTTGTGAGAGTTAAAGTCATGTCTAGTAGGAAACAACATATAAACATGTAAGCCTTGAGTTGGGGCAGGTCCTCCAGGAAGGGTTACTTTTTTGTAATGATAAATTGAATAAAGTCACTGGATAAATCAAATCATGTAACCGTCATGCATTTTTGTTTTCTCAACTGTAAAATAAGGGGGTTGAACAAGATGGTCTCTGAGGTTCTATCTAGTTCTTGATTTATGATTATATAATCCTGAATTCAAATTCCTTCTGTGTTCAAATTCAACCTCAGACATGTGCAATCCATGTGACTCTGGGCAAGTCACTTAAGTTCTGCCTCAGTTTCTTTCTCTGTAAAATGGAGATAATAATAGCACCTACCTCCCGGGATTGTTGTGAGGATTAATTGAGAACAAATTTGTAAAGTACTTAGCCCAGTACCTGGCACACAGTCGGTATTAATAAATAATCATTTTCTTCCCCTTCCCCTTTTTGCCCTTTCATATATTATTATAAGTATTGTAGTTGTGTGCATGGCCCATCTCCCTTACAAGTTGGTAAGCTTTGTGAAAACAGATATTGTATCCTTTGCATCTTTGCATTTTCCACAGTGCCAAAATCTTCCACAATGAAGCCACCCAATAAATATTTCTTAAGTCATTGTGAATGAATGAACCATGGTTCATGCATGCCCATGCAATATTAATAGGTCATGGAAGTGGCAGATACAAGTATTTGGAAATAATCAGCTAGTTTATTTCAGCATAACGAAATATCTACTAAGATGATAACTACTTGTGATCTTACTACCATTTCTGCCCAATCTGATGGTTTCAGATTCCCTTTGGAATGGAAAGATGCCTGAAGGGAAGGTGTGGGGCAGAATGCTGACCTATGGCACTGATTCAGTATCACCTATTCTCTTTGGATATTCTCTATTTCCCAGAGCCCTAAGGTGTTCAACCATTGTAAATGTATGAGTGACTTAGCTGGGATATGTGGACAGAACGGATCCTTGGAGAGATTTTATCAGGGGAAGGTATCATAGAAGGCCACAATATAGTGACAAAAAGAAAGGTACTGGAGGAATTCTCTGGCTGCTGCAAATCCCCATTCTTAGTCTCACTTCATCAGAATCTCTTCTAAGCCCTTGTCTCACAGTAATATAGAGGCTAGTCTCAGGATCAAAGGATCTATGCCAGTTCTGTGTGTTGTATCCTGTGGCTTTAATATGCTGGCAGATAAAAACCAAATGCAGAAGCATTTGGGAACTTTTCAGCAGAAATATACACCTGCTACTTGTAGCCCTTCTATTCAGCTGCATTTTTCCCCTAACATACTACCCCATGAAAATGCTCAGTGCCAGAGTAGGCAATATGGTGCAATTGAATTAAGTCAACAAGCATTTATTAGGCACTTCCTATATTCCAAGCATTGTGTTAAGTGCTGAGAATACAAAAAGGGGCAAAATATGGTCCTTGCCCTTTGGAAGCCTACATTTTAATGGGGGAGACAGCATCAAACAACTGTGTACATGCAAGATATCTAAAAAGTGCTGAATCTATCATCAGAGAAGATGGGTCCCAACCCTGGCTTTCCTACTTGTCATGTATGTGACCTTCAGAAAGTTATTTAACCCCCCCTCCCCAGTTTCCTGATGGTTGGATAAGATGATTTGTAAGTTCCTTTAGTCTCTAAGACAGATTTGACAATTGGTTCCTTCCTTAGATTTCCCTCTTACTATCTTCTTAAAATGGAATCCTTTTTTGTAGCTTTCTGTACTTATCTACATTGACCCATTTTCAAGGGTTGTAGGGTGTAAAATATATGAAGTACTGAACAAAACACAGTGAATGTTAATCTTTTTTTACCTTAGGTATATAGTTTTGTTTTAAAAATTGGAAAAAGGCCCAAATTAAGTCCACTATTTTGGCCAAGTAACAAAGAGCCTTTTGGGAGAGGTTCTACTTGCAGACCCTTACATTCCTAAGCCATGAGGCACCTGTCCAGACTCCTAAGGGGCTCTAGACATATATGTAATGACCATCTGTGAATCTCTTCGCTCTGACAGCATATAAATAATGGAGTCTCAGAGATCTCTTCCTATTTCTATGTCATAAACCTGTGAAATCAGATATGAGATGAGCCGGGATCCCTTCCCCATTTCTACCCCCCCCCCACCCGCCACCATTCTTTGCACTCTCAACTACTTGTAATGTTCAGATTTTCCTGGATAGATTGAATGGAAGCAACAAATAACTCTCTGTTCTCCCACTGGATAAGATACTAAACAGTTGAAGGCAAGATCTAGAATCATGTCATTTTTATGCATGGGGTATCTCTCATCTTTCTGGTGTGGTTGCTAAGTTACCATAAAATCAACCACTCAGAAAATACTTGCTACTAACTGGGAGGCATTGATAGGAAAGCCTGATCACCTCTCCTTCCCCTTACAAACTTCAGAACCCCCAAACTACGATACTTCTCATAGTTTTTCCTTCTACCATCTGGCAAAATATCTCTGTAGAAAGAATATTCATCTGATAGCAAAAATAGTGAAGGGAAAGCCAAACTCAGTAAAAGACATCAACAAAATGTAAAACAATGAAAAAAATTTAAAAATACCACAGAAGATATGTAAATTCTAATTTTATCCCCATTTATCCTCCAGATTTAAAAGCAACAAGTTAGGAGAAAGTGATCTTTAAGTGTACTTTAAAGCTTTCACTTTCCCACATGGCTATGGTTCAATGAAACATAGACATTTTTTTTACTTTGTAAATGCTGGAGCATTAACGAAGTCAATAGTGAATAAAAATAGGTTTTTGTACAAGACCAAAATTTGTCAAGTTTGGGATTGCCTACCAGCCTGTAGCAAGGAGAGACGATGTGCATGACGCTTTATGCAGGACTTTTCTTCATGTACAGAGCAGTACAAATTAAACCTTGCCTATGGTTTCATTAAATTAAGAGATTAAAACCAAATACCAACCTGGTATTTGCATGTGTGCCTTAAATGCCATAGTTTAAACTCATTGAGCTATGAAAAATTCAATTGCATAATTTGAAAGTACATAGCTAAGTTATGTTTTGTTTCATTTTCCTTAAATGCCAACCTAAGGAATTCAGATGCAAAAAGCTAAATGTTGTAATATCGTGTTTTCATATGGTTAGAGAAGTAACATGATACACAGAGTATTGGACCTACCATCAGGAAGACCTGGGTTCAAATTCTACCTTGGGCACATACTAGCTCTCTCAATCATTCTGTGCCCCAGTTTCCTCATCTGCAGAATGAGAAGGGAGAGTGTTACACTCAGCCTTTAAAGTCTCTTTCAACTATAAATCTATTAAAAATGAATCCTATGAAAAGCAAAAATTAAGAGTCCTCATAACTATCATAGTTATTTCACTCTTTAGTCATTAATGCAAACATCTGCATTTTGATGGAAAATAGGATTCCCCCCTACCATCTATTGTTTATAATTAGTCTGTCTAATTAATGGCTCTTTTTCTGACTTCTGGTTTGTATATGACAATATGTATTCAATTTCAGTTGTTATGCAGTTGTTTTTCAGTCATGTCTTAACTTTTCATGACCCTATTTGGGATTTTCTTGGTGAAGATATTGGAGTGGTTTGCCATTTCCTTCTCTAGCTCATTACACAGATGAAGAAACTGAAGCCAACAGGGTTAAGTGACTTGCCCAGAGTCACACAGCTAATAAGTGTCTGAGGCTAGATTTGAACTAAGAAAGGTGAATTTTCTTGACTCTAGGCCCAACATTCTATCCACTGTGTCACTTAGAAGCCCATATACATTCAATAGCATAATGTAAAGGAGTCTCTCCTCTCCCCCCCCCCCCCAATTAAGAGGCAATGTTGCATATAATAGATTGAATACTTGCCCTGGACTAATGAAGATCTGGGTTCTATTCCTATGTTATGCAGTCTAGCTAGCTAGCTCTCTAGATGATCATGAACAAGTCACTTCTTTTCAGTTTCCCCAGGTAACTCTAAAATGTTAGTTACAGACTAGTTGCTGATATCTACTGTCAAGAGTTTCTCTACCTGACCTTCACTAGGCTAGTAAAATCACAGGTATAGACTCCCTCAAAAAAATGGAAGAAGGGGTCACATAAGCAGTAAATAGCAGAACGAAGATTCAAACACAGGTCTTCTTATGCCAGATGGAATGTTCTTTCTTCTCTATCACACTACTGAGGGAATTGGATTAGATGATCCCTGAAGTCCCTTCTATAATCTTAAAATATTTTTCATTTATAAATCATTCTAAGGGGTTGGGAAAGATTGAATACAAAAGGAAAAGGGGATGGCAGAGGGTGAGATGGATAGATGATGTCATGGAAACAATGAACATGAACTTGGACAGACTTTGAGAGATAGTGGAAGATAGAAGGGTCTGGTGTACTACGGTCCAAGAGGATCAGGAAGAGTTGGACACTACTGAATGACTGAACAACAATAAGAAGGTTTCCCTGCAATAAGATGGTAAAGTACCTAGTCAAAGCAGTATTACTCCAAATTTAAAAATGAATAAGAGAGAGGGGGGGAAATGAGGTTTCAAGAGTCAGGTAAAAGGCATTTATTAAGCACCTACTATGTACTAGACACTGTGTTCAGCAATGAGCATACAAAAAGGCAAACAATCAGTTTCTGATCTCAAAGAACTCACTGTCTAATGGGGGAGACAACCTGTAAAAGACTATGTATAAACAAGATGTGGACAGGATAAATTGGTGATATATAATCAACAGAGGGAAGACTCTAGAATTAAGGGGGAATCAGGAAAACCATCCCGTGGAAGATAGGATTTTAGCTAAATTTTGAAGAAAGTCATGTAGGGAAGCCACCAAATATGATTAGGGAGAGAATTCTAGGCATGGGGGAATAACCAGTGAAAATGATTGGAGTTGGGAGATAGAGAGCATTGCATAAGGAATAGCAAGGAAGCCAGTGTCATGGAATCTCAGAGCCTGTTGGTGGTAGGGGAAGAAGTCAGATGTATAAGGTAATTATATCAGTTAGTAAATAGCAGATCCAGAAACTGACCCTGGTTCTTTGACTCCAGATCCTGTGCCTGCTACTCTATCTACTTCATCCTATAGTGATTTGAAATTAGGAGTATCTCTTAAGAGTGATGATGGACTCCAAGATTAGAATGCCGGTGTCTTGTTCTGCCTCTCATGCTGCCTCTGCTAAGAAATGGTACTTATTCTGAATGCATTTATAATCCCATTTTGGAGATAAGGCATGTAGATAATCAACAATATAGGATGCACTTAGCCTGTAAATGCCAAGTGTGTGTTGCAGTCAGTGAGAGCCATAGTAGTTCAGAGGAAAGGAAGTTTGCTTTTTTGACGGACTGGACAAACGAGGGTTCTGTGTGAACAGTGTGCCAAAGTCTATTCATAGTAATTGTTTTTGTAATTGTTACTGTGTTGCTTAAGTCATGAGACAACATGTTGAAATGGAAAGAACACTGGTTTCAGAACAAGATCATGCCACTTACTAGCTAGGATATGCCCGGGCAAGCCTTTAACTTCTTTGAACATTACACTTCCCATCTATAAAATGGGTATGATCACGCTTGCACTGCTTCCCTCAAAGGATTGTGAAGAAAAGGCTTTGTAATCTTTAAAGCTATAAGGAAGAGTCTTGTTATTGATACCTTCCTCACAGGGCTGTTGTGAAGCTCAAATGGAAAAATACAAAAATATCAAATATCAAAATATGAAAAATGTTGTGAGTACTGGAAAGTGTTATAAAAATGTTGTGTTATTGTATAGTGTTTTTCTTTAAAAGTAACCATTAGTCTGAGTGTTTATACATTAGCTATTCTTGGTTGTATCAATGAAAGGGGCAAAAAAATTCAATAAAAATTCTCTTTTTATTGTCAAAACAGGAACAATAAAGTCAAACAACAGGGGCTCACAAGCAAGTTGGAAAATAAAACCGGTTACATTTCTCTATAAAGTTGCTCATCATTCAGTCTGATAGTGTCAGCCCTGCTCATAAACCAGAACCTTTGTCCTCCATCTATTCTACTTTACTGGTACATACTTTTTCAGGTTTGTTTTAATTCCTTGTGTTATTGACCCACACTCACAGCAACATTGTCCTTGTAAGAAAAGACTCAGAGAATCTGGCACTCCTGGTACAGATCAGTGGGAAGAAAAGAGGTAAATGTAGCAGAAATATTCTGCATTGTATTTGTTCATATGTGAACATAACTTAATTTCTCCGTTTTTGGCAAGGAAATATAAAGAAGATGAATAAATGGAGTTTAACATTTAAGACTCCCAAGCATTGGGGTACAACGAATGTGATCATAGAGGTGAAAGAAAATCAAATGAGGAGTTCATTATCCAACTATGTCTGGCAGCAAACAATGTTTATTCAGAGAAAAGAGCATTTGGGCTGCATTATCTGTATTAGCTACCTATGATGATCAATTGCTCTGTCCTTATGCATATGATCTCAATAAAAACGAGTTTTTAGAATGTAATATGTGAAGGCACACAGCTCAAATGAATGCTTGTTGAATGAATGAATTAACAAGTAACCCAAGAAGAACTGGAATCACTGGGGCCTATACTAGTAGCATCTTTCATCATTATTGTTCCTAATTTTTAATGGTGTGTTTGTGTGCGTGTGTGTGTGTGTGTGTGTGTGTGCATGCGTGCGTGCATGTGTGTGTGTGTGTGTGAGAGAGAGAGAGAGAGAGAGAGAGAGAGAGAGAGAGAGATATCCTTACTAGATTACCATTACCTGGTATTTCCCTAGAGAAGCCAGAAAATTAGATTTCTGGCGTTATATCTAGAGTACTTTATCAAAGTCCATGAGTTTTTGACCATTTAGTACTGTGGGTCACTGGAAAAGGTTATGCTGGCTTGAATGCTTTACAAAAGGGATCATCACTTTTATTGCTGCAGAAATGCATAACAAAAGTAGGATGTGAAATAAGCATGAAGAATGATAGCCCTGTCTGCTTCATCTAGGTTTTGTTTAGTTCCTAGCTTCATTCGAATGACAATAAAAGAAGCTCTTGGGAGAAAAGGTAGGAACTCATCACAATAAGCCTTACATAGCTCCTATAGCATTCTGGAGAGTGGAGGCCCTGAACTGGGTTTCACTCATGTAGATTCACATTTAGGAAATGAAAAGGAATTCAAAAGAATTTTCTAACTATAAGTCAGATAGTTGACTGGCTATAAGGACTTTGATTCTGCACCAGGACAGAAGGAGTAAAAAGAATAGATTTAATCTTAACTTTGGAAGCATTCTTCTGGCTTTTGTTGGCTACCTAGGCAGTCCTGGCCTGGCTCATGTGGTGGCTTAGAGTCCTCAGCTATGCACTAAAAGCTATAATTCTACTTGATAGACAAAGGTTTGCTAGCCACTACACCTCAGTAGATGGTATCAGAGAAAGAACAGATGGTTCTGAAGAGACTAAAGTCTAGTAGATAGTAGCAGAGAAAACTCAGTAACCATGAGGCTAGTAAAGACACTAGTGGAAGTGGTGAAACAGAGTGCAGGGTTCAGAGAACTTGTTATTTGGAGACATATTACTCAGTACAAATGATATCGTCAGAGGACATCAGCAAGTTTATAGCATCAGAAATGTGAATTGACCTGGTTCCATATATGCACTGGCTATAGATATTTATAACACATATATCCTAGCCTCATGGATTCCTAGCATGTGCTTCCCAATGCATGTTATATGGCCACCCATGTTCATATATATGTGTACTATGTTCATATTTTCTGACCGTATGTTCCATATGGATGTACTCTCTGCATAAATTTCTTAGTCACTATTATTCTCCACCGGCATAATCTCACTCATTGGTGTGTGAGAATATACTCCATGTGGGGACAGGGTTGGATGGAATCTATCCTTGTTACTTTATTTGCTGTGTTGTTTGAGTAAATGCCCTTTCTCTTGAATTAATATGTTCTGTTCTGGTTGGCAGTAAAAGTGAACACACTAATGGAGATTCATGAGCTACTGCTTTACATGGAGGCTCACACACACACACACACAAATGTCTCAAAACTGTGATTGCTTTTTTAGGGTCTCATATGTAAATGGCCATGCAGTAGCTTACAAGTATTGTAAATGCAAAAGAAAAACAATTTGCAACATGTATAAATAGCAAAAGCTTACTACCAATGATAACAACAATCTTGATACTGAAAATTGTTGAATTAAGCTACCTGAGGGAGCAACTGTACCTAGTTATCAGTCTTACCTTTGCTACTGCACTCATGAGCGTATGGACTAAATGGATAGAAAATATGTGACGGAAATGGTTGTTTTTTCAGTTATTACCATCACTGCAATCTGACTTTAAAAATCTCTTTTGGTCCAGCTCTGGATCTTCCTTCTCCTTTCTACCAGTTCATTTTCATCAATCTCTATTATACGTCCTGCCCAAAGGCCTTGCCCTCCAGGGATATTTCTTTATTCTTTAGTCCTTCAGGAGATGAGTACAGATAACCAAGGAACCTGACAAGTCTTCTGGGAGAGCTTTCTGATAGAGAAAATGCTTTGTCTGTTTCTCAGGAAATGTCCTCTACAAAAGCTATGTGAGACAGAGCAGGGAATCATGCTCCATCAGCAAGAGGTCACCAATATACATGTTTTCAATATGAAAGCTACTTGAAGTTAACCAACAAAATCCTGATGTGAACAGGGCAGACTGATAGGGAGATACCATAGGACAATGCTGGCACCCTAGAGGAAAGTCTACAAAGTATTAACCTTCAAGTTTAGAGGATTTGATTGTGAATTATACTTTCTCCTGAATGTTCACCTATATTCTTTTCTTAAAATCCAGGGAAGTAGTATCTAGGAGTTGCTTGGGTATGGAGAAAAGAGAAATTAACTTGTATCTCTCCTATTTTTTGCCTTCATTTTACCTTGAGTTATGCTATAATTTGATGTTTGGTACTTGGGTGAGCATAATACAATGGAAAGAATGTTTAATTAGGAGTAGGGAAGCCTGCATTCAGATCCTTGCTCCAATACTTACTATCTATTTGACCATGGACAAATCACTCAACTTCTCTGAACGTTAATGAAGATACTAATATTTGGATTATCTACCCCACAGGTGTACCAGGAAGAAAGTGCTCTGTGTATTTCAGAGTGCTATATCCATATGAAGTTATTATGACATAACAAGTGCTTGTATGTTTATTTTTTCTCATTTGAGTAAATGGGGGAAATGTGATGGCTATCCCATTGGATATACATGGTGATGGGTTGGTACTTGGAATAGAAAATTAGAAAGTGAGATGAGAAATATTTGTAGTGGGAGAGTGGAAACTGCCAAAAGAGAAGATTTTAGACCCTCCTCCCTTTACCCCAATCTAGATGCTAGGGAGATGGAAAAAATAGCCTAGAGAACTCTCAAAAGATTGTTAATATCACCAAAGAAAGTGACATAATAAGTGCTATATAGAGGGCTAGGTATGAAAATTACTAGCAAGATGCGCGCGCGCGCGCGCGCGTGTGTGTGTGTGTGTGTGTGTGAAAGAGAGAAAGAGAGAGAGAGAAGAGAGACAGAGAGACAGAGACAGAAAGAGAGAAGAGGAAAAAAGAGGGAGAGAGAGAGAGAGGATAGAGGAGTGAGAGGAGAGAGGAAGGAAGAGGAGAAAATGGGGAAAGAATCATAGCTTTGTTTTAATTTTATATATGAGAGAAGGGGAGTAGTAGAAGGGGGAGTAGAAAAAAGGAAAAGGAAGAGTTAGAAGGGGGAGAAGAAAGAGGAGAAAAAAGGGAGGGGGGAGAGAGATAGAGAGAGAGAGAGAGAGAGAGAGAGAGAGAGAGAGAGAGAGAGAAGGGAAAAGGAGGGAGAGAGAGAGAGGAGAGACAAGAGGGGTGAGAGCAGAGAAAAAGAGAGAGGAGAGAATAGCGAAAGAGGCAGACTCTTATTTGCTTTGAGTGCAGGGAGCAGACTAAAAGAGGAACTATGGGAGAGAAGAGATTCTATGAAACTCTCATGCTCAGGAACTGTGGGAGACTCTAGGGATTTATAAAAATCTCTGGAATTGATAAATTAATAGTAATAGCTAACATTTATAAAGTGTTTTAAGGTTTGCCAAATGCCTTTGATATATTCTCATTCTATGATTTCTATTTGATTTTCCTCATTTAATAAAGCAGTCAACAAACATTTATTAAGTGCCTACTATGTGCCAGGCATCATGCTAAGCTCTGGTGGTACAAAGAAAGGCAAAAAGCAGGCCCTGTCCTCAAGAAGTTTATAGTCTAATGAGGTGTAATATTAATTAAGGTGGGACCTTTATACTGCTTTCTCTTTCAGCACTTATTAGCCCTTGATGAGTTCTGCCTTTGTTTCTTTAATTAAATCAGGAGTCTTTGATGACCTCCTTTCCTCAAGGGAAGCCTAGACCACATGGGTTTAAGACTCTTGTTTATGATGCTTTTAGGTCACGTGGGTTAGTCACATGTGTTACTCACCTTTGACCCTGAACAAGATATATAAACTCAGAGGTTGGCATTCTCCCTTGGGGCTCTGAGTCACTGGAAGAGTGGCACGTGACTCTCAACCAGCCATTGTTAAGAGCTCCCTGGCTTCTCAACCCAGATGTTGATGGTTTCCTGGTAACTATGAATTGTGATCTGATCTGTTTATATTGTGTATGTTTGTAATTTGTTTGTGTTTGCTCTGAACTTCAGGTCGCTGGCTTTTCCTCCTGAAATAGGTGAATGATATTTGTATGTTGGATTAAAGTAAGATTGTTAACCCCCTTACAATTTACTTTCCTTAGTAAAGCAGATCAAAAGAACCTGTGCTGGCAGCTCTTGTTGCTGGTCTTGTTGGGTCTTACACCCCACAACAGCTGCTAGCCAAATTGGTGCTACATGAGGGAGACAATATAATAAAGTAATATTGTAAATTGTGACCTTGTAAGTGGGAAATAGGTTTCAGAGTTCTAAGGGGTACTCTGTATACATTTCACCATATTTCTTTATTGTACTGCACAAGGCAAGAGAATGAGACAATTTCCCAAAGTATACTTAGTATGCTTAGTATTTCCCAAAGTATATCTTTGGGTCATGAGAAAAATTTCTGTTACAAGGTTTAAAATAGAACAAATTTATTGTTCTCTCTGTCTCTCTCCATTTCTGTCTCTGTCTCTCTCCATTTCTGTCTCTGTTTCTCTCTGTCTCTGTTTATCTCTCTCTCACTGTCTCTCTTTCTGTCTCTCTGTCTCTGTCTCTCTCTCTCTTTCTATCTCTCTCTCTTGCTTTATAGTGAAGTTTTTTGGGAATCTGTACTAATTAAGTCCCATTGAATTGAAGTTCACCATGTTGTCACTCTTGTCACAAAACCCATTGGTAGGCAACTTTCTCTTCACTGGTGGAAATGAAGACCCTGCTCTATATTAGGGATGAGATGGAGTCCGTGAGAAACGATGAGCTCCAACCTTCTTCAGCCCCTTTTGGGTTTCAAGTTTCACATCTTCTTCAAGCTCTGAATTGCTTAGGACACTTCTGTCTTCCAGCTTTGAGAGGCAAAACGGAAGAGGCTGATTCCACTTTGGGGTGCTGAAGAATCTGGGAAGATATGAGATGAGTTGGCAATCACTATCATGTCTACACATCCAGTTTGCTACTTTAGAGACTACATCCTGGATGAAATCAAGGACTCTCTCTTGGTTGAACTCAGTTATCTTGCCCTCAATGGTATTGGGGGCATTGTGGATATATTCTCTTGTGTATACCATCTCTAATATCTGTTTTGTTGTAATTTAGTCAAATGGGATTCCTTGCTATTAGATGTGTGTTCATTGTGGAAGTGGTATTTGGTGGGAAAAGGGTTGAGCCTGGGTTATAGAGTTTAGGGTTCACCTTCTCCTCCAATAATGACAAAGCAATCAGAAATTAGATTGAACCTGATCATATCTCCTAGACTAATAATATTTAAGGGAGCAGATTCTAGCCTGAAACCTCCTCTTTCTAAGAGAACAGAGTGGCCAAGCTTCTGGCCCCAACCTCCTGCTTCCCCTCCTGGCAGGAATTAAAGTCTCACTTGAAGAAGGGTGATAGTAGAATAGGCTAGAGATGTCTATAGTGTCTCCTTTCAAGCTAGATAACAGTGGCCATTACCACAGGTGGGCCTTTCTATTCTAATTACAACAACATTTAGTACCAGAGTCTTGAAGACCTCAGTAAGACTTTAGCACATTGTCTTATTATAGAACAGGATAGGCATCCATTGACAGTAATGACCCGCTATGAGATGGTTATAATAATAGCTGGCATTTATATAGTGCTAAAGATATGAAAACTTCTTGACAAATATGATCTCATTTGATCTTAATAACAACCCTGGGAGATAGGCTTAATTATTATCTTCATATTACAGTTGAGGAAACTGAGGCAGGCAGAAATTAAGTAACTTGCCCAGTTTCACATAAGTAGTAAGTGTCTGAGGCAGGACTAGGGATCAGATTTTCCTAACTCCAGGTCCAGTGCTCTATCCAGCACACCATTTAGCTGCCCCTATATTTATATAAATATATATTGTGCTTTATGTTTAGTATATCATGTTTAAGATGTCAGGCAAATGTGAATGCACTTCAGGAAGACTTCCATAAAAATGAATAGAAGCCTGATGCTTAAAGCCAAATAATTTCAGCTACTTAGTCAATTCATCTATGTTCAAAAGCCCATTTCCTGAGAAGGTTATATAAATGAAATGTTGCTTCACTTAAACATTTTCAAGGCAGTTTTTCTGGGCCACAGTATCGCAAGATAATGGAAAGGGATCTTAAAGGCCATCTAGTCCAACTTTTTCTTGAATAAGGTACAAGATACCATACAAGTGACCATCAAGCCATTGCTAGCCTCCTCCTACTTCTTTTTCCCTTCCTCCCCTACCCCTAGTCATGGTGAACCCACTATCATCCAAAACAACCCATTCCACTTTGTAAGAAAGTTTTTCCTTTATTATTGCTCTGAAATCTGCCTGTGCAATTTACACCCATTGTGTCATTTCAACACCTAGGATAAGCTATCCCTTTTGGGGATGTACAAAGGTAGGAGCACAAAGCAAACATCCATGCTGGCCATTGTAGTGTATGGTTGTCCTTTCTGTTCAGAGAGTTTCTTGCTGTAGATTTAGTATCATTTTTTTCCTCCTCTGTAAATGTTGCATGGAATTACAGGCTCTTAGAGCCAGAAAGGACTTCAGAGGCTATCTAGCGTAATCCATGTCTGACCGAGCATAACATAATATACTCAATACACACAAAAGGCTTTAGCTTTTTCTCAAAAATCTGTATTAATAGATTTTCATCCCATTAGGCAGCTCTGATTGATCACTTTATTTATGACATTGTCTTAATTATGTTTGTTGATTATTTAGTTTTAATCATGGACTGTATTTCTTTTGTTATCTAGAAATTTCTGGGTCACCTTATATAAGTAAAATAAGTGTAACTTTAGTATTTCAGAAGACTTATAATTTTATCAGTTCTTCTTACACTGATGTGGATTACAACACCTCTGTGTCTTAAACATCTGTTTGATAAATTTCTGTGCCCTAAAGAATTCATCATTTCATGGCCAATCCCTTAGTGATCAACCTCTCTTAAACTAGTTAAGCCGGTCCTTGGACAGGCAAACTGATGCTTGAAGCTTTTCCTCTCTTACCTTGAGGGCACAGCCTCTCAGAGCTCTAATGATATAGTGGAGTAGAACTTAATTTTATGGGGAAAATAGTCTATTTAAAGAGTCCCTAAAGCCAAATAAAAATGCTCTTCTGGATTTTCCATCAGTAGCTTGATTTCCTTAATGTGGATATTTAAGAAATGGCCATCTTTTCTAAAGGTTCTATAATCATTTTGGGCAGGCATTTCTTCCATAATCTCTGAGTGTATTAGAGTCTCTCCAACTGTTTTAAATATAGCAACTTTTTTGTTAAATAAATGTTATATTGATGATCTTTTTTTTAAAACAAATATCGCTGTCCATTTCCAATGACTTCCCTACCCCTACCCTCAATAAAACTCATCATTTTAACTACAGGCTGCATATTTTCCATTTAGGTTACATGTGTTCACATGAATCTGTCTAAATTCTACTTACAGGTAAGTATAAATAGATATACTCTATCATGCTCCAAAGGGGACTGATTCTTGCTCGTATGGCAGGAGGGGAATAGGGCAACAGGGATAAGACACTTGGTTCTCTTCATAAAAGAGGTACCGGTATAGAATTATATCTATATGCTCCCCCAAATATTGTTGGTTTACAGAAATATTTCTAAGGTTGAAGTCACACTCCTGATCACTATCCCTCCTCTGAGGAAAGAGTTCTTTAAGCTATATCTGAAGGCTTGACTCCTTTCCCACTAAATGGCAATTACACAAAGACCATCACATATAGTGATAAGCCCATTTATCCAAGCTGATAGCAAACAGAAATGAAAGAAGTTACAGATTAGAATATATCAGGCAGTACAATGAGTTGATGAAATTTCCCTTTGGAAGCATGATATCTTATCTCAACTGAGGGAAAGAGCGAGAGAGAGAGAAAGAGAGAGCGAGAGAGAGAGAAAGAGAGAGCGAGAGAGAGAGAGAAAGAGAAAGAGCATACTCAATGTCACCCAAGGAAATATTCCCCAAATTCTCTAGTGTGGCAATATGGGAATAGGGTCATGATTGTGGTGCCTTATCCTCTGCATGTTGACTTCTTAAAGGAGTCTTTTTCTTCCTCTGGAGACTTTTCCTTGAAGAAAGCCTGGAACTGCACGTCCTCTAGAAGTCAGAAGCCATAAGTCAAAGGACTTTCCTCTCCAAAGCTTATTCCAAATGAGCTTGATTCTCTGATTAAACAATTAAAAAATACAGTTGAGAAAAAGAAGTCAGCATACTAGTCATTGTAGACCCCTCCCCAAACCATCTTAAACCCCCCAAACCTGAGAAAGGCCTAAAACCTGGATTGGCCAATCAGGAGAGACAATTTGAGCTTAACCTGCCATAATGCTTTGCATGCTCTGGCATCACAGACATACTTTGCTCTCTGAGGGAACTCAAAATGCCCCTTCCCATGTCAGCAATTACAAGGCCAGATGAAACTGACCAGGAGCATTCTTCTGTTTATGACTACCAAGGACAAGGTGCCTTGAACCAGATACTATCTTGAATAATGGAACTTTTCTTAACTTGGTATTTTATGGACACATGCTATGTTATGTTATATCATGTCATATTAATGATAGAGGAAACACAGATATCAATTGACACTTTAACACATCTCCTATCTTATTGTATTTACAACCTATCCTATCAAGAAAATTCCTTTTCACATGCTATGGTTAAACACATATGGAGACTATAATTTTAGGTGACACAGCCATCCTAAGTGGTGTTTGCTCTAAGGGTATAAAAGGTTTTCCTTAAGTTGCTTATTTCTGAGTCATAATTATTTCTTGGCTCCCATGAATACATGTATTCTGCTAGCTTGGGGGAATAAACAATATATAAATATGTACCATCTAACTTGTTTGCCTCTTTTAACCAAACTTCCAGGTGTAATAGTAATTAAGGTGTTCTTCTCTTAAATGCCTTTAATGATTCTGGCCTTTGTTTGAATGGGGCAGATAAAGTGGGATCTTTTTGTCTTGGAGTATTTCTCAGCATTAAGACAATCAGAGAGTCATTGAATTATATATGATATGATACTAAGGATGGGGAACTTTCACACATCCAACCAGGGTGAGGTCAGAGCCCTCAGGGCTATGAACAGGATATAATTAAGGAGAGCTTGGTGTTTGACTTTTGGGGCACACTCACATAAGTGTTGAGACTCTGGGCGAGCTGTAACTGCCCCCCAGCTTTGCAACCCAGGTGTTGGTTCTTCTCTGGTAACTATGAATTGTGATTTGAATCAGACAATGTCTGTCTGTTGATGTTTGTAATTTCTGTTTGTATTTGCCTTGAAGTTCATGGGGCTGATCTTTTCCTGCTGAACTGTGAATGATATTTGTATGTTTGATTAAACTGAGATTGTTAACCCCTTAAAGTTGCTGTCCTTAGAAAAGCAGATCAAGGAACCTGTGTTGGCAGCTTTCTGTGTGCTGGTTGTTGGTGGGTCTTACACCCCTACAGTAGCTGCTAGCAGATTGTTGCTACACCAGGTTGACACCTTTTTTTAAACAATGAATGACTTATTCCATACCTATCTTTCTGCCAAGAGGGTAAAGGCAATAAAGCATGTCAGTCTTTGGACAGCAAGATTGGCTCTTAAATTGATACGAATTCTGATGTCCTTCAATGTTTGTTTCTCTTAACATAACTGGGGATTCTATAAATTTTTCTTTTGGTTATTTTATACACTTCTCTACAAAAGTTCATAGAAGTCTCCCTGTTAACCTGAATTCCTCATGTTGGTTATTTCTTGGATAATAATGCTCCATTACATTTTTATGCCATAACTATTCAATCATTCTGTAAGTGAATGTCCATTTTGTTTCCTGTTCTTTACTACCACAAAACTTGCTGCGGTAAGATCTTTGATTATATGAGACCTCTCTGTGGCACAAGTTAAAGGTAGAGACTAAATTAAAATTCATAAAGCTTGCATTTCTAATATATTCCTGAGCCTACTGAGCCACACCCCTTTAAAAAGTGACTGATATGCACTTTGATTTAAAGTACGATATATTGGCCAAATAGCTAACTGTTACTTTGTCTAAAAACCATAGAATTCTAAGTTAGATGGGACAACATATGTGTATTACTCTATCTCCTTTTTTGCAATTGGTATTGGGCCCAAACCAACCCTCAACAACATATTTTAAAACACACAAACATGCAGCCTACAATTACCTTACATTACCTCTCCCCTCTAATATTAGAAGCTTGTCTATCAATTATTTGATGGAATAGCACATATTCATGGCCTGTGCAGGATCTAAAACTTTAATAGAAACCATAATCAAGTATAAAAATAGTTTCACTGCTAACATAAATTGGTACTTTTACTGGCCTCTGATGGACTTGCCATTTGTCCTGCTTGTTTATTAATTGTGACAAAACTCACTATAATTATATGTACTATACATTACATCTGTGACCAATATCCTTTAGATATGATTGATGTCACTGTGATCTCTTTTGTGTGTGACTTTAAGGACTATAAGGGAGGAAAAGGGAAAAAAATGAATTCTCTTTCAAAGTCAATGATTTGCTGAATAAGCATTCCTGTTTATGAATTGGAATCTCTCAGATTGCAAGGAGGCATCTAGAATTTATAACAGAATCCTTTCTGCATTGCAAAATCACCTATATCTTGGCATTCAAAAATTCTATGCCACTCTGGGTCCTCCAGTTACAGAGAGTCTGCTTGCAGAACTCTTAATTTATGCCTCACCTCCCAGTAATGGGCCTATTAAGAATGTGGCTGTGAAATGCTGTAATTATCAGCCTGGCTTCCTTAGGCTAAAGTTATAGATCCCAGGAGCTACATATTCCATTTCAGTGAGATTCTGCCTGGATGTGGTGCCTGCTGATGTACCGTAAGTGAATGACTGCATCACCAAGGAAAAATACGTGAGATTAATAAGAAAGCCTGCCTTTTGACAGCTAAGCTATTATAATCAGGGAGATGGAGTTTTTTTTTTCTGTAATGTGATTCTTGCCTCTACTTTCCAAGTGGTGGCAATTAAAGTGTTCGTCATAGGATGGGCCCATGAATAATGGTGTAGCATAGCATTAAGAAAACACTCCATTCATTGTTGCTGAAGGACAGAATACTGACCTCCAAAGCAATGCTTTAAAGAGGGGCCACAGAGTGAATGTGGTTTAAACACATTGGCAAAATGCTTACTTTACTAAGCTGCTCAGCACAAGGAACTACTCTTCTCAGATTGGAAGGGAGGGTAGCTTTGTGCTATAACATATATATAACATATCTTAGGATTTTCTAATGGGTAGCATTGTACAGAGCTGCTTGATTACCTGCTAGATATCTGAATGCTTCCCAGAATGGAGTTTCATTTTATTCATGTTTCATCTATTTCCTTCTGATGATAGCAGCAGGCACTGTATATAAAATTGGATTCACAAAGACTCTATATTCAAACTTCCTTTGCTTAAATCACCACTGGATTCTCCTTTAGCGAGAGAGGTAGATTTGCTATCCAGTGGTGTTGGCATGGGTTGTGGTTCACAGGTAGGAAGCAGTGAGTGTGGTTTTTACTGTTTTTTTTTTCCAGGCAGTGTATTATCTGCTGAAAGTGAGACAAGGGTGGTGAGAACCATGAGATCTTGAGCAGAGCAAAGAAGACTTTCTGAAAACTTCACCCTTAATTGAAAACTTCTGTACTCCCACAAAAAGCAAAACAGTTAAGAAAAGCAGTGACTATAGAGACCACATCTGACAAGGTATGCAACTCTCTGCCTGAGTCTCCATCTTCCTTTGGAGAAGAGGGAGGTATGTTTAATTCTGTTCTCCAGTACTAGCGGTAGCTGGTGGCACAGTATATAGAAAGCTGGGCCTGGAGTCAGGAAGACCCGAATTCAAATCCTGCCTCAGATATTTCTAGTTGTATGGCCCTGGACAAGTTACTTAACCTCTATCTCCTTAAGATTCTTCAAATGTAAAATGGACATAGTAATATAGCATTTACCTTGCAAGGTTGTTTTGAAGATCAAATGAGATAATAATTGTAAAAGTGCTTAGCACTGTGCCTGGCTGTAACAAAATGTTACTAGCAGCTGCTGTGAGGGTGTAAGACTAACAACACTAGCACATAGGAAGGCTGTTAGCACAGATTCATTGATCTGCTTTTCTAAGGAAGCAACTTTAAGGGATTAACAATCTCACTTTAATTAAACATATATATATATATCATTCACTTAGTTCAGGGGGAAAAGCCAGCACCCTGAACTTCAGAGATAATACAAACAGAAATTACAAGCATACTTTATATAAACAGAACAAACAACACAAACCAGTCTATCCATAGCAATACATACATAGTTACCAGAGAAAGAAGCAACAACATCTGGGTTTTTCAAAGCTGGGGGATTTCCAAAGGCTACTCATAGTCTTGTCTCGCCGAATCACCAACACCCTTCCAATGAGTGTGCCAACAACACTAACCTTTGAGTGTATACACACTTCTTCAGGGTCAGAGGGCAGCTCCAACCCATGTGAACGATGCCTTCCCTTGATGTAAGCTGGTCGTCAAAGACTCCTGACTCAACCAAAGATTCCTTAGTGTTAAGAAGAACTCCAAAACAAAGGCAACAAAAGGTCCCACTTTACCTGCCCTATTCAAACAAAGGCAAGACTCATTAAAGGCACTTGACTGCCTTAGCATTCCAAAAGAGAAGACAACAAAAAAGTCCCACCCTTCTTACCATTACACAGGCACATTGTAGGTGCTTATTTCCCTTTTCTCTCTTTCCCTAGTATCAAACATATGCCAGGCAATATGCTGGTGATACGAAGGCTAAGACTGACTATTAACACTCTTAGAGTTCACTTTCTTTTTAGTGATCTTCCCACTTACATTCAGTCAGTAGACTAAGTTAGCAAAGGCTTTTAATCAAATGGCACAATCTTCCAAAGCACAGCAGTTACAAAACATCATTCCCATACACCTAGAGCACATTATCCCACAAATCCACACAGTGTCAATTAGTAAAGGAGGCACAAACTTAGAGTGGTATTGAAGGACATATATAGGATATATAGGAAACACATATGGCTAAAACAACGCATGACTTTGGAACTATGGGGCACAAAGTCCTTTCTCTCCTTAAAAAGTGAAAAATAGCTTTTCTTAGTAATCATTATCTTGGAGACTCAGAGCTTTCCCCATCCCCTTCTTTTCCAAAGTTCAGTTTCTTCTTCAAAAGGAACTTACCATCTAATCTAAATGGATCTACCATATTTCCCCATGTATAAGACACACCTTAATTTGGGGGCCCGAAATTTTAAAAAAAAATGTATTACATAAAGTTATTGAACTCAACTTTTATTCATCTCTTCATAGCTTTCAGGCATCTTTTGGGCAAGTCTGGTGCATGTACACATGCTTAGTCTGTTCTGTTTCATGAACCTGAAGCACCAATTGTGTCCTCCTTTGAAATCAGTAACTTCTTTTTCATCAGCAATATTTCTTGCCTCATGCTGAACCATCTTTGTGGACACAGGAATTCCAATTGCCCTTTGCTTTTCAATCCATATCTTCAATTCCCTCTCTAAATCACACCATTTTGCTGACCTGCCTCTCATGGCTTTCTTCTGCCATGGCGTTTTCTGTAGGGTTTCTTCTTCCCATAGCCAGTCTCAGACTGTTTTCTCAGGTGGAGGAGGACCAAACTTATGTTCAGCAGCATGATTTCCATTCACTTTTGCAAACTGGATCACTTTTAACTTGAATTCAACACTATATGAAAATCTTTTCTGAGCTGTTTCTGGGCAGAATGTGGCAAAACGTAACCTAATATACTGGTAACAAATGTGAAACAATGAGCTCAAAGACAACAAGTGGGAAAAAGCAGGAAATGCAAGTCAAAACATCTACAACCACTGTATAAGATGCACTCAGGTTTTAGACCCCAAATTTTTTGAAAAAGAGTGTGTCTCATGCATGGGGAAATACGGTATTCCTGCTCATTGTGTTGCCCTGTCAGATCTGGGAAATGTTGATACCTCCCTATTGTCAAGGCTGGTGATAGGGAAATTGTTGTCTCTTTGACCAAGATTAAGTAATCTAAGTCAAGTACTCCAAGACCCTCATTTTAATATAGCCCATAGTGTGTGACTGTGTGACCAATCAGAGTTGATTGGCACCCCTTAGGAACAACTATTCTTAGAATGGCCTATAACTCTCTACCCCCAACACCCAAACTGAGCTGGTTCTCCACTGTAATTCCTATGCAATGCATGTCGCCAGCTTGAGAGAAGTGGACAAAACCTAATTTTGTTTATCTTTGTTAGATTAAACTTTGTGAATGGTTGAGAAAACTTAACTATTGGGAGTAGTAGTGTCTGTATTGGATGGGTTGCTTAGCTTGGCTTGCTTCTTGCAAGGCATAGTGTTTTTGTTGGATGAATTTGTCTAATCCACTGTAACTCCTTGTGTTGGTTCCCTGGTGGGCAGCTATAACCTCCATCACCTTGAGCTTCAAACTCAGCAGTGACCCTTGGCTCGGATACTGCTGTGTTCTATCAAAAAACCATTGATGACTCTAATTCTGCTCCCTTTGGCCCTCTTTGATTCTTCCTGTCAACTTTCCAGGTAAGGTGGGAGAACAGAAGTTTGGTCCTTCCTTTTTGAAACCCTACTTGGTTTTAGTCTTAATCCCCCCATAAGAGAAATCTCCTAAACTTATGGTGACCATTCTTATATCTTCCTATATCTTCAACTCTATAAGCTAGAACATAACCAGGAAATGGTCATTTGTCCAGTAATTACTGATCATCTCTGGGGTGTAGGTTTCTCCATTTTTAAAAACTAAAGTTCCCCTGTTGTTCTATGCCAGGCCTCCACAACACATTCATGCAAGTGAATGGTTCTGGATAAGGGAGAGAAGCAACTTATTCCCTTGGGGTAAGTGAATTGTTTCTACTCTTCTTTTCATGTGCAAATGAGCTGCTCAAAGCCTCTTACAATTGAGGAAGAAGGATGATTCACTCATATCTGAAAAGGGCCTCACCCTCAACAAAATGCAAAATGCAATATTAATGGGACAAGTCCAGCATCTCATTGTCAGTTTTTGTAAGTTATTCCTTATGATCTGCAAGTTTACTGACTGAAGGGGCACAAACTTACATCTATCCATCCTTCCATCCATCCATCCATCCATCCATCCATCCATCCATTAAACTCAAAAGGAATTATTTTAGTCAACAAATCAAGGTGTCCCTTAATCTCCTCTGCTATTCTTACTAGTTATATAACTAATGGCAAGTCCCATTACTTTTGAACCTGTGTCCTTATCTCTAAAATGAGGATAATATTTCATGAATAGTGTGGAACAGTGTATAGGCTCAGAGCCAGGATGATCTGGGTTCCAATCCAGCCTCTTGATGGGCCATCCCAATATTTCTTGGCAAGTCAATTCATCTTTCAGTTTCCCCAGGTTACTCTCTAAGACTATAAAGTAGATATATATTTGCATTGGTAGAGACAGTTATCCACTAGGAACTCCCTGCACTAATAAATCATAAATCTGGTAGAAAAAAAAACATTCCCCCATTCCACAGGGTTGATAGGATGAAAGAATTTTGTGCACTGCAAAATGCATTTCAAATATAAGCCTTTTTTTTTTTTTTAAATCAGTCCTCTGATTTCATTAACGAGGATTCTTGGTGAGGAAACTTCTTCTAACCAGTATAGATTGGCAACTGTTCTTAAACATTTAGTCTTAAAGAGTTGCATGGGACACTAACAGGTTAAGTGACTAGTTGCCTAGTTGCATATGGATAATATTTCTTAGTGATGGATGAATCTTAAATGCAGTTACTCCTGACTAATTCCTGGCTTTCATATTGCAACACTAGGCTGCTTTTCTGTCCTTAGCATAAACATTATCATCATCAACTGCAATAACAATACCAAGAATTCATTAAGCACCTACTACATGCTGGGCACTCTGCCAAGCCCTGAGATAAGACAAAAATGAAATATTCTCTGCCTCCAAGGAACATATAGTCTCTTGGGTGAGATATCATTAATATAAATTAGCATTTCTAAGATATATACAAGATTATTTTTGGAAAGAAGGCAATAGTAAGCTGGGGAATAAGGAAAAGCTTTATGTAGAAGGAAGGTGACTCTTCAATCAGTCATTCTTGACAAACATTTATTAAATACCCAGCACCTTGCAAATGACTGGGGGAAGGAGGTAGAGGTAAAGAGGGAAAGCATTATAAGTATTTGATGCTAGTAAAAAGGCAGGAGATGGAGCATCATAGATAGCAGATAGCAGGTAGGCCAGTCACTTGATTATAGATTATGTGTTGGATAATAAGGTGCAAGCAGACTGGAAATGCTAAATATCATTAATATATAAGCATAGTCACACAAAACAAAGATGGAAGTTTGTTTTGCTCAACTGTGCCTATGTGTCTAATGTAATTCTTTTTTTTTCCCCAGTGGATGGAAGACATGTGGATGGAAGTAGAAAAAAAAGGAATGCTTCGTAACTGTTGGTGAGAGACAAAGAGAAACATTGAGAGAGACAAACACACGTTGTTGTGATTGTAATGGTTGTTTTTCTTTTGCTTTTTTGAAGAGGACCAATGACATCACAGAGTGATGTCTTGACTTGCTGATGAAACAGATTTAAGTGAGGCAGAACTATACAAAGTCATCAGCCTCACTCTTCCAGAGTTCTAGAAGTCCAGTAGCAACACAAAAGTCAGGATGAGTGATGATGGTCCAGGATGCAGTGAATGACCAAGCTTTAAGCACTCCACATAGCCTCTTTCAGCTGCCTTCATCACCATTGGTATAAATCATTCTAATTGCCCATTCTCCTGGAGGATGTCTTCACATATTTTGGGTAGATGTGCCCCCCCAACCTCATCAATGTATTTGAGGCCAGTAGGTTACCCTCAACCTAGTTTAGCCTGTCTACTGAGACAATTTACTGGGATGTGGCTGCCATGCATGCTACAGCTTTTTGGAACCACAGATGAGAAAAGGGCATGGCAAGCCCTCACAGCAGAAGTGTTAGTCCTCCTTGAACATCCATACATCCCAGACACACAGACAGCAAAAGAAAGAGATAGGCAGATAGACACAGAGAATATGCCAGATGCTAGCTAGACCTTGGTTTTTTGGCCTTATGTCCATTTGTTATTTATTCATTTTGGACCAGACTTGTGATTTCCTTGGTCCAGGGCAGAGATGTCAAACTCCTGGCCCTCAGGTTCCAAGTAGGATCTGGATTAAAATGAAATAGGGAAATGTTTAACAAAATAAATAAAAATACAATGCAACATAGATTATGTTAACTTGTGGTATTCTAAGTAAACATGCAGCCCACGGGGATCTATTTGCTCTGAAAGTTGTCTGGGGAACTGAGATGTGACTTGTCTATGGTTACATAGCTAGTTATGTGTCAGAATTGGGACTTGAACCTAGTTTTTTTCCAACTTAGAGAATGCCTTTGTGTCTAACTCATCACTCTACTTCTGTTATTCCTAATTCTATTTATTATCATTCTTTAAACCAGACATTTAAAATATTTTCTACACCTTTTTTATTTTTGGAGGGGGGAAGGCAGGGCAATTGGGGTTAAGTGACTTGTCCAAGGTCACACAGCTAGTAAGTGTGTCGTGTCTGAGTCTGGATTTGAACTCGGGTTCTCCTGACTCCAGGGCCAGTGCTCTACTCACCGCACCACCTAGCTGCCCCAATGTTTTCTACATCTTAAAGAAAAAACCAAGGGGCTCTTCCAACGTCCGCGGACTCGCTGTCGCTGTCGGGGTCAGGGTGCTCAGGTGTGTCGTACAGCCTGCGGCCGGCGTTGACAATGGAGCGCCTCACCGTGAAAGCCTACCTGATGGGCAAGGAGGATGCGGCCCGGGAGATCCCCCGCTTCACCATGGAGCCTCTAGACCGCCCGGGCCGCTGCTACAAGCTGCTCCGATGCGTCGCAAAAGTGTTCCCGTTGCTGTGGCCCGCCGGCTTCCAGGCGTACTACCGAGATGAAGAAGGGGACCTGATTGCCTTCTCCAGCGATGATGAGCTGAGCATGGGGAATGCGCTACATTAAAGACGACCTCTTCCGCATTCACATTAAAGAAAAGAAGGAATGTAAGCGGGAGCATCGGGACCATTGTCCCGCCTGTACCCAGGAGATTCCCATGGACGTGGTGCATCCCAACGTAATTTGTGATGGCTGCAATGGGCCAGTGGTGGGTAGTCGCTTCAGGTGTACCGTCTGCCCTGACTATGACCTCTGCAGCACCTGCGAGGGCAAAGGTCTTCACAAAGAGCATAACATGATTGTCTTTCAGAATCCCTTCAACCCCCACCTGCCTCAGTGGATTTCCCTCCGACGTTGGTTTCAGAAGATGAGACATGGGCCTTTCCCCCCTTTTGGGTGAATGCCAGGCTGGGGATTCCCTCACATGCATCATCATCCTCCACAGGCAGAGGCTAGTGGGACCCCGCCCCTCCCAATCCAGGAGCAGAACAAGCCAGTACCAGTTCACAGAAGGATCCCAATGTTACTTTCCTGCAGAATGTAGGTGAAAGCGTGGCGGCTGCCCTTAGCCCTCTGGGTATTGATGTTGACATTGATTTAGAGCACGGTGGAAAAAGAAGCAAGGTGACTCCACCCTTCTCCCAGTCCAACGGTGAGGACAAGGGCAGCCCTCAGCCAGGCAGCTCCTCATCCAGCCCGAGCCAGGCAGACCCCCAGAGTGCCGAGATGGAAATGGCAGCCCTCTCTGAGCAGATGGAGAAGGTCATTGTAGAGTCTTCCATGCAAGTGAATGAGAGCCCAACAGCCCAAGGACAGGCAGAGACTGGTTCGGGAGGAGATGATGACTGGACTCACTTGTCTTCGAAAGAAGTGGATCCTTCCACAGGTGAACTTCAGTCCCTACAAATGCCACAAACAGATGGTTCAAACTCCATGGACCATAATCAGGAGCGGCCCACAGGGCTCAGGGAAGCTGCCTTATATCCACATCTTCCACCAGAAGCAGACCCGTGTTTGATCGAATCCCTCTCACAGATGCTGTCCATGGGCTTCTCTGATGACTTCTCTGCTGACCAAGAACTATGTCATCCGGCAGCTCTAGATGCCATCCAGTATTCCAAGCCCCCGCCTCATCCATAAGAGTGTTCCTGCTCTGAGAACTCCCTCACCTCACTTTTCTGTCCCATAACTGCACTGACCTGTCTCAGTCCCAGCTTCTCTGGAAATTAAGCTCATCTTTGGGAAAGTTCTTAGTTCTGTGTTCAGTCATGTTGGAAACCATATCAGTTCACTTTTTGCTCAGGCCATTGTAAGCACCTGCTCACCTCCGACCATTGTGCCATCGTTTCAAGGGGGGAGGCAGGAAACAAAGGATGACCTAGCTCACCTCAGGCATACCTTCACCATTTTGTGAAGGAACAGTTTTGTAAAGAGGAGGAGGGAGGAGGGCATGAAGGCAAAGTAAAGGGCAGGCTTCCCTCGAGCTTCGTTTCCATGTTCCCTTAATCTGGTGTAAGAGAACTCATGTTCATGTCAGTTGTCTTAAGTGGTGTTAACTTTTCACCTCTGCGATCGTTTCTGCTGTTAAACTTGTGAAGAACTAATGTTGCTTTCTTTTGGTGGAAAAAATTGCCATCTCCAATGCCATTCATTCAATAAACATTTATTCAGCCTTTAAAAAAAAGAAAAAACCAAACAGAGGATTTTATATTTATATTTTATATTTGAATAGGGAGCCATTAGAATTTATTGAGTTGGGAATATGTGCGTGTGTGTGTGTGTGTGTGTGTGTGTGTGTGTGTGAGAGAGAGAGAGAGAGACAGACAGAGAGACAGAGACAGAGAAGACAGAGAGACAAAGAGAGAGAGAATTGGAATTATGATTTAGGAAATTCCTTTTGGATCCTGAATGGAGAATGGAGTAGACTGAGGAATGTCTTGAGGCAGAGAGACCAACAGGAGATAAGACAGGTGAAAGGTGATAAGGACCTGAACCAGGGTGGCAGAGATCTATATGAAGATGATGTGGAGGTAGAAAGGGGGAATACTTAGCAGCAGATTGGTGTCTAAGAGGTAGAAGTGAAGAGAGAGCTTACTCCAGTCATCAGGGACAGTTAATTCAAAGGCAAGGGACAAGAGATAGAGTGCTGTGTGTGAGGAGCAATTAGAGGGCTAGTTGGGCTGAATTACTGAGTAAGAGAAGGGTAGAAATCTATAAAGCTGTAGCCATGGGGCCAGATTGTAAAGCAATGTAAATGGCCTAAAGTGAGTTTTTTTTTGGATCTCAGAGAAAATAGGGAGCCATTGGTGTGTATTGAGAGAAAGTGATGTCTTCGGAAATGTTTTAGGAAAATTACTTTGCAGCTGTGTGTTGCTTAAATCATCAGCATATTATCAACACCACCTCCACCACTACCACCATGATCATCATCATTTTCATTAATGTCTTTGAGTTAGTCTTTACCATTACTCCTAAAATAAGGAGCCAAGAAAAGATACTTTCTCATTTAGCCTCAGATGATCCTTGAGGGGGAAGGGAAGGCAATAGGAACGATTAGGACTAGCCCTTCCTCACCTCCACCTCTTCAATGGTATTATAGTTGAGAAAACTAAGAAAGGAAGCCCATAAGAATTGAATTAATGATGGAAAGAGCCACATTCTTCTTTTGCTTAAAGAACAGTTCCCCAGTAAAGTAGATGATCTCTATGGTCCACTGAGACACCAGCAAGAAAAAAGGCATTCTTTTTAATTCATGTACAAATGTATTTTGTGTTTTACTGGTTGGAGCTATAGCTTGATCAAAACCAACAGTCAGCTGTGCCACATGACTTTTGTTTGTTTGTTTATTATATAGGGCTTTCCTTGAAACAACCTGTTTGGAAAGAATTATAACTGCAAGGGAGAAAAAAATCACCTCTGGTGAAAAATTTGGCTTAAAAATATTTACATGGGGAGAATCTTCTCCTTTGGTGTTTAAGTAAGTGTATCAAACAGAAATCATTTGCTTAATAGTTTTACAGAAGATAGTTATTGGCAGCAGCTTGAGAATCATGAAGTCCAATAGATGCTGTAGGGAAAAATGGAGAGACGACACAGAGAGATGACACTGTCTCTCTGCAGAGATGAACTAGTTCAGTTGTTTTAGCACAACCAATTATTTTAAAAAAGAACAATTGTTGCTGAAAGCTTATGGATGGGTCCCCACCCTTCCTAAGAGCTCAGTTCTTCCCTTAGCTATAGAGTATTAACTAGCATCATAGATGCTGGAAGAACTTAAGAGGCTCTCCAGTACAGAGCTCTCATTTTACAGATGAAGAAACTAAAGCATAGGCAGTAATCATTAGAGATAAGATTAGGACTCTGTTTCTAGAGCAACTGCTCTTTCCACTGTACCATGTTGCCTTTTAATACCATTTGTAGCTCCAGGGTTAACCATCCTGTTTAACTTTCTAACTGGTCTTACATCCTCCATCTTCTCTGCCCCATCTTCACTCCAATTCATCCTTCACAATACTGTCAAACTCATAGTTGTGCTTGGGTGTACACGGGTTCTTTCTGAGGAGAATGGTAATACTCTTTTCAGGATTTTCAAGGATAATCAGGACCAAACCTATGGCCAGACTTACTATCCTTATCATGCTATTTAGCTACTGAAAGCCTTTGAAATACCTTTCTGTCATCTTCCAAATAACATCTAAAATTCCTTAGGTCAGTACATTGTTACATAAAAGGCAATCCTAACCATATTTTATGACCTTGTTGTAATGCTATCTTTGCTATGCAACCTTCTTTAATTCCTTTCAACTCCCCATCTCCCTCATCAAACCTAGAGCAGCACTTGATTTGCACCTTTTATAAATACATATTACACAGGATTTTCTATTAAACTGTGTGTGTGTATGTGTGTGTGTAATACGTTCTACTATATTGTAAACTCCATGAGAATAGTGCTTATTTTCTATTAAATGATTTTACCTTCTCTAGTGACTGGCATTGTATTCTGTATAGTGAATATATTTTGAAATTTTAAAGTCTTCAGGTGATACAGAATTTTAAAGGTGGAAAAAGAGAAGCAATATCCTGGTGATAGTCTTGTACAGAGGACCTGGACAAGAACGAGGTAATGAATGGTGAGTTTGAGAAGCTGTAGTCGCAATTAGATTTGAAGATCTTTCCCACCCATTAATTGGCCATGTAACCTGCTTATGTCACAGGAAGCCTAGGACACATGTGGTGGGAGGAGGTTCCTGACAGGAAAAGGAAGTTATGACACAGAAAAATGCTGAGACAGGGAGAGAGAGAGACAGAGAGAGAGAGAGAGAGAGAGAGAGAGAGAGAGAAGGAGAGAGAGAGAGAAATGTTATGGCTGCTGGTGGCTGCTATTGGCTGCCCTCATGATTGTTAGAACCAAACAGACTGACTTAGCTGTACTGTGAGTTTATTTTGGGGAGACTCCAGGAGGGGGTCAGAGAGGTTTTGGAATTGCCAGGCTCCATGTTGTGATATTTGGTATTGAATATTTTGGGTTCCTTGCTGTTATGATGAAGTGGACTGACTGGCTGTGGGAGCTGAGCATTTGGTTATGGGATATGGTTCTCTGGTGTCTGAATAAATGGTTTACTTCTTCTACCTTCTGTGTGGAGAGTCTCATATACTTTGCAATACAAAACTACATAGTCATATTCACGATAATCATCTAGATTGTTATTATTGCCTTAATAAGAAGCAGAAGACAGACTTTATAAAAAGGCTTGCTATTGTAGTGCTGTGGGACTTCAACTATTTCAACATCTGATAGAGCTCTATTTTCATTAAAAGAAGAGCTAGTCATAAAATGCTGATTTACTTAGTGATAGCTGCATTCTTTTAAATGTAGGGGAAGTGATGAGGGGAACTGCAATTCTGAGACTGGTGCTAACAAAAAGAAACTGGTTTTTGAAGAGAACCTTGGGGGGAAGTGATCATACCATTAATCTGATATACACCCTACATTTTGGGAAAGCAGATTTCAAAGAATTCAGAGTAAGGATAGGGAAAGCTTACCCAAGAGTGATAAGAGGAACAAAGAAAGAAAAGGACTACTGCTAAGGTTACATGGAATAATGGACCACAGAATGTAAATCTAGTAAATTTTACTTTTCTCTGCAATGGAAAATAGTTTTTGAACTATTTGTATGTGTGTGTGTGTGGGTAATCACCATCCTTCTAGCAATCCAATTTATATACCTCACAATTATCCTTAATTTCATTCTCATCCCCCACATCTAATCAGTTGCCAAATTTTTTCAGTTTTGACCACTACAACATCCCTCACATTTTTCACTTTCCTCCCCTCATACAGCCATCGCCCTAGTTAAGATATTCATCATCCCCTGTCTGGATAATTGCAATAACCTTCTCCTTGATCCCTCTATTTCCAGTTTTTTCCCTTGCCAATCCATCTTCCATACATCTGTCAAAATAATTTCCTTAAAGCACAACTCTGATCATACCAACTCCCTGGACAATAGTCTTCAGAGTCTATTGCCTATAGTCTAAAACACAAAAATATTCAACTTGGCATTTAAAACTCTGTTCTAGTTGATTTTTATACTTATTTTATGATACTCTCCTTTATGTATGCTGTCTTCTGGGTCAACTGACTTACTATTGCTTTATTTGTTTGTTTCTTTGTTTTTTTCTGACCTTGGCATTTTATTTTTTTTCTTCCATGGCTTAGCACAGCCTGTCCCACATGTCTGCAATATGCTCCCTCCTCATCAATCATCCTTAGAATCTTTGATTTCCTTCAAGTCTCAACTTAAATGCCAGCTCCTTTGATCTCTTTAGTTATTAGTGCTCCCCCTTTTTCAAGTTATTTTGCATTTTCATGTGACAGGGCATAGAGTTAGGGAGGGATAATATTATAGAACATATATCCCCATCAGCAGCAAAGACTAGCTTACATGTTGTCAAACAAGTGCATATACTAGCTGTCAAATGCGCCACTGAACATTAGAGGGCTCACTGGGCTATCAACCCCAGCTCCTGGGGCCTCTCTAAGGCTCTATGGCCGCTTCCAAGATTTATCTACTGTTTTGCAAAAGCAGTGGCCCATATTCCTTTTCATGGTCAATTCTAGGAAGATTGGTATAGATTTTTCTAATCAGCTTTTCTATGGCTACTCCCCGGCCTCCATCATTCTCCTCCTTCTCCTTCTCCTCCTAACATTTATAAAGTGATTTACACATGTCAGGTGCTGTACTAAGTGCTTATAATTATTATATCATTTTACTCCTTACAACAACCCTGGGAGCTAGGTGTTATAGATGAGGAAACTGAGATAAACAGGTTAAGTGTCTAGCTTAGTGTCAGTCTAACTAGTAAGTGTCTAAGGCTGTATTTGAATTTATTCCTGTCTTCAGGCCTCATGTTTTATCTGTTATGACACCTAGCTGCCATACTATGAATAACATGTTTTATTATTCATAATGTGACATACTATGAATAACACCTCCCACTTGTTTCCTTGCCCTCCTCCACAATAAATTCACCTCTAACCCTAGATCAAATTTTCAGAAAGCATGCTAGAATAAATGAAACTTAAAACAAATTAGAGGCATTAATCAGCAGTAACATAGACTATACTTTTAATTAAGACCTTGCACCCAGCCCCTCCCAAGGTTGAACTGTTTTGGGACCTGAAATCCATCTTTCTCCGTTTTAACTCCCAGTCCCTGGAGTAGTACCAAACTAGAAGTTCAGTTCTGAGGTGTTCTGCCATCATTCATCTACTCTGTATTTATTTTATGTGGACCAATTTAGATATACGTTGTTTCCTTGGTTAGAATATAAAGCTTCTTGAGGTTAAGACATGTTTTTGCTTTTTTTCCTTTGTATCTCCAGTAACCAGCATAGTGTCTCCCACATAGAAAATGCTTAATAAATTCCAGTTGGTCAATCAATTTCATGTATGCATCTGGCAAATCCAAAGTAAGGCTTCCTGCTGATGGAATTTAGAAATTCAAAGACTTCTAAGAATTTCCATCCAGGAAAGAGGTTTCAGTTCTATTTCTTCAAGTCAATCTTCTCCCAACACCTTCGTCTTTTTTTTTTAATTTAAATTTATTTATTTAACATATTTAGTTTTCAGCATTGATTTTCACAAGAGTTTGAATTACAAATTTTCTCCCCTTTTCTACCCTCCCCCCCCACTGCAAGATGGCGTATATTCTGGTTGCCCTGTTCCCCAGTCAGCCTTCCCTTCTGTCACCCCACTCCCCTCCCACCCCCTTTTCCCTTCCTTTCTTGTAGGGCAAGATAAATTTCTACGCACCATTGCCTGTGTTTCTTATTTTCTAGTTGCATGCAAAAACTTCTATTTTTGGTTTTGAACATCTGTTTTTAAAACTTTGAGTTCCAAGTTCTCTCCCCTCTTCCCTTCCCACCCACCCTCCCTAAGAAGTCAAGCAATTCAACATAGGCCACATGTGTATCATTATGTATAACCCTTCCACAATACTCATGTTGTGAAAGACTCACTATATTTTGCTCCTTCCTAACCTATCCCCCTTTATTGAATTTTCTTCCTTGACCCTGTCCCCTTTCCAAAGTGTTTGTTTTTGATTACCTCCACCCCCATCTGCCTTCCCTTCTATCATCAATGCTTTTTTATCTTCTTCTTCCTCCTTTTTTTCCTGTGGGGTAAGTTAGGCAATTGATTATGTATGGTATTCCCTCCTCAGGTCAAATCTGATGAGAGCAAGATTCACTCATTCCCCCTCACCTGACTTCTCTTCCCTTCCTACGGAACTGCTTTTTCTTGCCACTTTTATGTGAGATAATTTACCCCTTTTATCTCTCCCTATCTCCATCTCCCAATATATTCCTCTCTCATCCCTTAATTTGATTTTATTTCTTTTAGATATCTTCCCTTCATCTTCAACTCACCCTGTGCTCTCTCTCTCTCTCTCTCTCTCTCTCTCTCTCTCTCTCTCTCTCTCTCCCTCTCTCTCTCTCTCTCTCTCTCTCTCTCTCTCTATATATATATATATATATATACACACACACACACATACACACTCACATATACATATATATATATATGTATATTCCCTTCAGCTACCCTAATACTGAAGTCTCATGAATCATACACATCATCTTTCCATGTAGGAATGTAAACAAAACAGTCCAACTTTAGTAAGTCCCTTGCAATTTCTTTTTCTTGTTCTTTTTCTTGATTACTTTTTCATGCTTCTCTTGATTCTTGTGTTTGAAAGTCAAATTTTCTGTTCAGCTCTGGTCTTTTCACTGAGAAAGGTTGAAAGTCCTCTATTTTATTGAAAATCCATATTTTGCCTTGGAGCATGATACTCAGTTTTGCTGGGTAGGTGATTCTTGGTTTTAATCCTAGCTCCATTGACTTCCGGAATATCATATTCCAAGCCCTTCGATCTCTTAATGTAGAAGCTGCTAGATCTTTGGTTATTCTGATTGTGTTTCCACAATACTCAAATTGTTTCTTTCTGTCTGCTTGCAATATTTTCTCCTTGATCTGGGAGCTCTGGAATTTGGTGACAATATTCCTAGGAGATTTCCTTTTGGGATCTATTTGAGGAGGTGATCAGTGGATTCTTTCAATTTCTATTTTGCTCTCTGGCTCTAGAATATCAGGGCAGTTCTCCTTTTTTTTTTTTTTAAATGCAATTTATTTATTTAACATATTTGGTTTTCAGCATTGATTTTCACAACAGTTTGAATTACAAATTTTCTCCCCATTTCTACCCTCCCCCCCCACTCCAAGATGGCTTATATTCTGGTTGCCCTGTTCCCCAGTCAGCCCTCCCCTCTATCACCCCCCTCCCCTCTCATCCCCTTTTCCCTTCCTTTCTTGTAGGGCAAGATAAATTTCTACGCCCCATTGCCTGTGTATCTTATTTTTTAGTTGCATACAAAAACTTTTTTTGTTTTTGAACATTTGATTTTAAAACTTTGAGTTCCAAATTCCCTTCCCTCTTCCCTTCCCACCCACCCTCCCTAAGAAGTTGAGCAATTCAACCTAGGCCACACATGTATTATTATGTATAACCCTTCCACAATACTCATGTTGTGAAAGGCTAACTACATTTTGCTCCTTCCCAACCCATCCCACTTTATTGAATTTTCTCCCTTGACCCTGTCCCCTTTCCAAAGTGTTTGTTTTGATTACCTCCACCCCCATCTGCCCTCCCCTCCATCATCCCCCCGCCTTTTATTTTTTTTTTATCTTCCTCCCTCTTCTTTCCTGTGGGGTAAGATACCCAACTGAGTATGTATGGTATTCCCCCTCAGGCCAAATCTGATGAGAGCAAGGTTCACTCATTCCCCCCTCACCTGCCCTCTCCCCTCCTCCCATAGAACTGCTTCCTCTTGCCACCTTTATGCGAGATAATCCACCCCATTCTATCTCTCCCTATCTCCCTCTCTCAGTATGTTACTCTCTCATCCCTTAATTTCATTTTATTTCTTTTAGCTATCTTCCCTTCATCCTCAACTCACCCTGTGTCTGCTCTCTCTCTTTTACATATATATATATATAAACACATATATATACACATACATACACATACATACATATACACATAGATACATGCATACATACACATTCACTTATATATATACATAAACATATATATATATATGCATATTCCCTTCAACTACCCTAATACTGAGGTTTCATGAATCATACTCATCATCTTTCCATGTAGGAATGTAAACAAAACAGTTTAACTTTAGTAAGTCCCTTGCAATTTCCGTTTCTTGATTACCTTTTCATGCTTCTCTTGATTCTTGTGTTTGAAAGTCAAATTTTCTATTCAGTTCTGGTCTTTTCACTGAGAAAGCTTGAAAGTCCTCTATTTTATTGAAAATACATATTTTGCCTTGGAACATGATACTCAGTTTTGCTGGGTAGGTGATTCTAGGTTTTAATCCTAGCTCCATTGACCTCCGGAATATCGCATTCCAAGCCCTTCGATCTCTTAATGTAGAAGCTGCCAGATCTTGGGTTATTCTGATTGAGTTTCCAAAATACTCAAATTGTTTCTTTCTGGCTGCTTGTAGTATTTTCTCCTTGATCTGGGAGCTCTGGAATTTGGCGACAATATTCCTAGGAGATTTCTTTTTGCGATCTTTTTGAGGAGGCGATCGATGGATTCTTTCAATTTCTATTTTGCCCTGTGGCTCTAGAATATCACGGCAATTCTCCTTGATAATTTCCTGAAAGATGGTATCTAGGCTCTTTTTTTGATCATGGCTTTCAGGTAGTCCAATAATTTTTAAATTATCTCTCCTGGATCTATTTTCCAGGTCAGTGGTTTTTCCAAGGAGATATTTCACATTGTCTTCCGTTTTTTCATTCCTCTGGTTCTGTTTTATAATATCCTGATTTCTCATAAAGTCACTAGCTTCCACTTGCTCCAATCTAATTTTTAAAGTAGTATTTTCTTCAGTGGTCTTTTGGACCTCCTTTTCCATTTGGCTAATTCTGCCTTTCAAGGTATTCTTCTCCTCATTGGCTTTTTGGAGCTCTTTTGCCATTTGAGTTAGTCTATTTTTTAAGGTGTTGTATTCTTCAGTGTATTTTTCAGTATTTTTTTGGGTCTCCTTTAGCAAGTCATTGACTTGTTTTTCATGGTTTTCTTGCATCCTTCTCATTTCTCTTCCCAATTTTTCCTCTACTCCTCTAACTTGCTTTTCCAAATCCTTTTTGAGTTCTTCTATGGCCTGGGGCCAGTTCATGTTTTTCTTGGAGGCTTTGGTTGTAGGCTCTATGACTTTGTTGTCTTCTTTAGGCTGTATGTTTTGGTCTTCTTTGTCACCAAAGAAAGAATCCAAAGTCTGAGACTGAATCTGGGCGCGTTTTCGCTGCCTGGCCATATTCCCAACCAACTAACTTGACCCTTGAGTTTTTCAGTGGGGTATGACTGCTTGTAGACTAACGAGTTCTATGTTCTATGTTTGGGGGGGAGGTGCCAGCTCTGTCAGAGCCGCACTCCTCCTTCCCCAAGGACCCCCAGTCCAGACTGGGCTTAGATCTTCAGCAGGCTGTTGCACTCCTGCTCTGATTCGCCACTTAATTCCTCCCACCAGGTGGGCCTGGAGCCGGAAGTAAGAACAGCTGTAGCTGCCCCACCTCCGCTGCCCCTGGGGCTGGAAGCCGAACTGCGAACTCCTTCCACTCCCGCAGCTTTTCCCACTAACCTTCTCCGCAGTCTTTGGTGTTTGTGGGTCGAGGGGTCTGGTAACTGCCGCAGCTCACATATTCAGGGCACTAGGACCCCCTGCGCCCGGCTTCTGGTCTGGATCGTCCACGCCGCCCATGCCGGACTCTGCTCCACTCCGTTCCCAGCTCCCAGCTCCGTGTGGAATAGACCTCACCCAGAGACCATCCAGGCTGTCCTGGGCTGGAGCCCTGCTTCCCTCTGCTGTTCTGTGGGTTCTGCCTTTCTAGAATTGGTTCAGAGCCATTTTTATAGGTTTTTGGAGGGACTCAGGTACGGAGCTCACTCTAGTGCATGCTTACCAGCCGCCATCTTCAGGGCAGTTCTCCTTGATAATTTCTTGAAAGATGATATCTAGGCTCTTTTTTGATCATGGCTTTCAGGTAGTCCAATAATTTTTAAATTATCTCTCCTGGATCTATTTTCCAGGTCAGTGGTTTTTCCAATGAGATATTTGACATTGTAATCTATTTTTTCATTCCTCTGGTTCTGTTTTATACTGCCTTAATTTCTCATCAAGTCACTAGCTTCCACTTGCTCCAATCTAATTTTTAAGGTAGTATTTTCTTCAGTGGTCTTTTGGACCTCCTTTTCCATTTGGCTAATTCTACCTTTCAAGGCATTCTTCTCCTCATTGGCTTTTTGGAGCTCTTTTGCTACTTGAGTTAGTCTATTTTTTAAGGTGTTGTTTTCTTCAGTGTATTTTTCAGCATTTTTTGGGGTCTCCTTTAGCAAGTCATTGACTTGTTTTTCATGGTTTTCCTTCATCCTTCTCATTTCTCTTCCCAATTTTTTCTCTGTTTCTCTAACTTGCTTTTCCAAATCCTTTTTGAGCTCTTCCATGTCCTGAGACCAGTTCATGATTTTCTTGGAGGCTTTTGTTGTAGGCTCTTTGACTTTGTTGACTTCTTCTGGCTGTATGTTTTGGTCTTCTTTGTCACCAAAGTAAGATTCCAAAGTTCGAGACTGAATCTGGGTGCGTTTTCACTGCCTGGCCATATTCCCAACCAACTAACTTGATCCTTGAATTTTTCAGTGGGGTATGACTGCTTGTAGACTAAAGAGTTCTATGTTCCACTCTTGGGGGGATGCACCAGCTCTGCCACACCAGCACTCCTCCTTCCCCAAGAAACCCCAACCCGGACTGGACTTAGATCTTTAGCAGGCTCTTCACTCCTGCTCTGATCTGCTACTTAATTCCTCCCACCAGGTGGGCCTGGGGCTGGAAGCAACTGCAGCTGTACTTCTGTAGCTGCCCCACCTCCACTCTCCCTGGGGTGGTAGCCGAACCACGAACTCCTTCCACTCTCGCAGCTTTTCCCACTGACCTTCTCTGTTGTCTTTGGTGTTTGTGGGTTCAGAAGTCTGGTAACTGCTGCAGCTCACTGATTCAGGGTGCTAGGGCACACTCCACCTGGATCCTGGTCTAGTTGGTCTATGCTGCCGCCCACACTGGGCTCAGCTCTGCTCCCCTCCCAGCCCCATGCAGGATAGACCTCACCCAGAGACCATCCAGGCTGTCCTGGGCTGGAGCCCTGCTTCCCTCTGCTATTTTGTGGGTTCTGCAGTTCTAGGATTGGTTCAGAGCCATTTTTTATAGGTTTTTGGAGGGACTCGGTGGGGAGCTCACGCTAGTGCCTGCTTTTCAGCTGCCATCTTGGCTCCACCCCCAAAATCCTATATTTTTCAAGAAGCCTTTCCTTCTCCCTCTTAATTCTAGTGTCTTCCTTCTGATATTATGTCCAAATTATCCTGAATATAACTTATCATACATAGTTGTTTGCATAGTGTATCTGGCATTAACCTGTATTCACTTTGAGAGCAGAGATTCTCTTTTGCCTTTTTTTTGTATCCCTAGGTTTAAGCATAGTCAACAAACATTTATTAAGCACCTACTGTGTGCAAGGCACAAAGCTCTAGAGCTCAAAAACTCTAGAACTGGAAAATGTCTTAGAGATTACCTAGTCTAACCATCTCACTTTGTAGATGCAATTTCACCCCCCATATATACATACATATGTATATACTTACATGTGTACATGTTATATTATGTGTACATGCTATCTCGCCTCATACAATGTATACTCCTAGAGGACAGGGACAAGTTAATTTTGTCTTTCTATCCTCAGTACCTAGCACAGTGCCAGGCATATAGTAGGGGTTTCACAAATGCTTGATGCATATAAAAATTTATATAAACATATATATGCATATACACAAAAATATCCTTTATTACTATTTATTCCTTGTATACAATTTATACTCTAGTATTATTATATATACTTTATAACTATTACTAATATATAGACTAATTATTTACATACATTACTAAATGCTACTATTATTGGGAATATAGTAACATATGTGTACATTTTAATATATTAAGAGATATTACTTGATAGCAATATATGTAATGTATTAATATGTAATATGTGAATATTAATATTTTATTATTATACTTATATATTAATACACTGTGTTGGTAAACAAAATGGGCTCTTAACACTCAGTTAAACCAAGTGCCCTTGAAGAGTATGGCCTTTGTTTCCTTGATTAGATTTGGGAGTCCTTGGTGACCGCCTTGCCTCAGGGGAGGGCCCAGTTTACACATGAGTTTGAGTGACATGTTTGGGACATCAGAGGCTTTTAGACCATGTGGGTTTAAGTCACCTCCTTGTGAGGATTCTAGGTCACATGGGTGAGTCGCTGTGACGATTCTAGGTCACGTGGATGAGTCGCATGTGTGACTCACCCTTGACCCTGAAAAAACTATAAAACCAGGGGTTGGCTTTCTCTTCTTTGGAGCTCTTACCCACAGCTGTGGTGGTGCACATGACTCTGGGCCAGCCCTTGTTATGAGCTCCCGGGCTGAACTCAGATGTTGGTAACTATGAATTGTATTGGTCTGTCTGTCAATGTTTGTAATTTGTTTGTATTTGCTCTGAAGTTCAGGGTGCCGGCTTTTTCCCCTGAACTAAGTGAATGATGTCTGTATGCTGGATTAAAGTGAACTTGTCACCCCCTTGACATTACTTTCCTTACTAAAGCAGATCAAAAGAACCTGGGCTTTTGCAGCGTGCTGGTAGCGTGCTTGTTGGCTTGTGTTGGTTTTTCACCCCCACAACAGCTGCTAGCCAGATTGTTGAAACGTACACATGCTAATTATAGCATTAATATTGTGCTAATTATATTAATATGTTAATAAATGTACATATTATTATCTATTCACTATTATATTGCAATATATTAACATATGTACATACATTAGTATTTACCTACTATATTGCACATATATTAATACATGCATATATCTATATTGCTGTTTATCTGGTAATGGATTGTGTCTGTGTATATAATTTTGTGCACACACAAATACATAAATATATATGTACATATGTATTTATATGTGTATAAGGATATAAGCTATTATTGAATCTAGAGCATGGGAAGTAACCTCACTTGAAATTATCTTTAAAAATTCAGTCAATGCAGACTTTGAATATTAAAAGTGCAGATTATATTGTTTATAGATACAAATATGTAATGAAAGAGTGGAGAAGTCAGCCCCACATTTGTAGTGAGGTTCCATGAATGGCAGGGAAGCCTGTTATATGGTTCAGTTTGAGGCACAATAGCTATCTATAGCCTCTTCTTCCCAGTCCTGCTCTCTCCAACTTCTCCATGAGAGACTTTCATTCCTACCAGAAGGGAAAGCAAGAGGTTGGGACTGTAGGTGGCTCTGCTCTCTCTCTCTCTCTCTCTCTCTCTCTCTCTCTCTCCCTCTCTCCTTCTCTCGTACTGGGCTAAAAGTACATTTATCTGCTCTCTTAAATGTTGCTAATCTAGGGGATTTGATCAGGTTCCATCTGACTTCTGACCACTTCATCATTATTTTGGGGGAAAGAGGACCCAAAGCTCTATGTCTAAGGTTTGTTCTCCTTTCCCCCAATACCAGTTCCACAACAAACATACAAAGAAAATAGCAAAACAAGCCATTTATCTAAATCATAAGAGAATATATATTAAACTATACAAAGTGAAGGGATTCTTCCATAGGGAGTGAGGTAACTCAGTTCAACCAAGAGAAAACGTCCTGGATCACATCAACTGGGAAATTCTCTGAAGTTCTAATGTAACAGATTGAGAATAGGGCCATAACGGAGACTTCCAGTTCTTCTCCTGAATTCTCAGTCTTTTCCTTCAGCAACCTGAAGTGGGGTTGGCCTCTTCTAGCTTTTCTCTCAAATCTGGCAGCCAGGAGTGCCCAAGTATCTTGAAGGTTGAAGAAGACTTGAATCTTGACTAGTCCCATAGGGAAATGGTCCGGAAAGAGAACTGAAAAGGTACTCCTGTTAGAAGAATCCCAAAAGGGGACTTCTGCTCTGAAGAGTCCAGAAGCGTGACTCCAAAGGGACTATGCTTGGAGAGTCCTGAAAAGGAATAGCCTTGGAAGAGTCCCAAAGGGGAGTGGCAAAGGCAGGAGCTCTCTCACCTCTCACTAATTCTGCCCTGCTCCTCCTGTAGGGCAGGGCCTTTATCTCCACCAATAAGGAGACAGTTCCATACCAATGAGCTTTAGTACAGGGGTTACATTCATATCTGCATCTAAATAAGCATTTATTAAGTACCTACTATGTGCTAGGTACTGAATATAGAGAGAAAAAAATGAGACTGTCTTCTAGGAGCTTACCTTTTATTAGGGAAGAAAACATGAATATATGTAAGTACATAATACGTACAGATTTGTGTATAGTCATAGATATAGAACAAAATATTTGTTACATGTTGTCAAACTCTGAAAATAAATGATCACAGTGTCACAGAGGTTATGCAACCAATGTTAACTCAGAAAAATACCGATGAGCTCACAGAGATAATACTCCAACTGTTAACTCTGAAAAACAAAATAAAACCAAACCAAATTGCTAAGAGTAGTTATAAAGCAAAAAGCACTCTTTATTCCACTGGAGGAGGGAAAATCCTCCATGTGTGTTGGGATCTTCTGTGATCCCTAGGAGATGTACTTTAGTAAGGCAAAACTTTGATACATATGTTAGTGGCTAGACAAAGAAACAAGCAATGAGCTGTAGCCATGGCAATGGAGGATAACAGCAATGATGAGGCAGGTTTGATTCCTGAAATGGCTTCATGACCAGTACATGTTTCCTACAGGTGCTGTTCGAGCTCAGGAACCCCCTGGGCCTGGGATAAAATAATTCTGTGATTTTGCTATAGCAGAGTTCACCCAGACAGTGAGTGCAAAGGATTGTTGTTGTATCAAGCTCAGGGCACAGCTTGCTTGCTGGGCCTTAGCTCTGGAAAGCAGGATGTTTCCTAATAGTAAAAAGAGAGGAAGGAAAAGAGAGAGAAGTGGTCTTGGCATGGTGATCCTGACATTTCCCCCTTTTGGCCAAAGGGTGGTGTTTTTCGCCCTTCTGTCCAATAAAGGAGAGGCAGGTATAAGCTAAAATACCACAACAGGTCAGTTGAGCTAGTATTAAATGTTGAGGGATAGCTATGGGCTTAGCTTGGTGGGCTTGGGGGTTAATGTGGGAAATCCAACAATTTGTTAGCCCTTTAGCAATGATGGAGGATAGAATTCCTTGAGAGGACCTATCCTTGAGAAAACTCCCAATAGGGCAAAGAGCAATAGCAGATAGAGCACAAGTCATGTCTAGCCATTGTCTGTTACAAGCCAAAAAGAGAAGGGGGGAGCCAAGCATGTAGAGAGAGAAAATGCCAATACATGCTTAAATCAAGGCCTTAGTGGTTTGACACATTACAAAAAGGAAGAGAAAAAAAGAAAAAAAAAACTGAGACAGTATACTCACCTCTTGTCCATAGTCTTAGGACAGCTGTCTCATCTGGATGTCAGTCACTTCTGGGTCTGTACCAGATGAACCTTATGGTCCCTAGTGGGTTCTGCCATTCAGGAGTAAGGGCTTTCTTCAGATGATCCAGAAGTCCACACCCACAAATTTGGCAGGTGTTGGAGTAGTCAAAAGGACCTGATAAGAGGCCCTTAGATTGAGGGAGGAATTAAACAGGTATAATTTCCTGAATTCAGAAAAGGACATGTCCCACTCCCCAAATATTTGTAACAAGGATACAACGACTAACTAATCAGTATGGGGCCAGTGTTCAAATAAGACATATGGGTTGCCGAGATGTGTAATTGTGAGAAAGCTCCTTTGGATCTGAGTTTTTAGTCAGCATAAGCTAGGTCCTTCACTAAGTGCTTCTAAACAGCACATAGAGATGGTCCAATTTCCCAGCCACACAGGGCTAGGTTCAAACAATGCAGTAAAGTCAATTCCCACAATTAAATAAAGTTTTTTCACAAGTTTGAATTTGGACTAGATCCATAATTGAATAGATAGTAAGCTAGTTCCAGGACTGAGCCATAAGGTGGAGGCAGTATGGTTCGCTCAATTCCCTCTATTAACCACTTGCTGTCCTAATCCCCTCAGTTTTCTCTTTATGCTTTTGTGGAGTGGGCAACCCACTCCCACCATGGATCACTTATCTATAAGCCAAATCTATAAATTCATAATCATAATTGCATTGTCAGATTACATTACTGTCAGTTTACAAATCAGACTACTTAGAGGGCTCACAATACACTAGTTTTGAGAAGGAAGATTCACAAATTACCAAGGTAGGCAAGAAAACTTAGACATGAAACATCTTGAAACAAAAAACCAAAGCAATACAATAATTATCACCAATATTAACCAACATCAGGTCTCCTTGTATTCTAGTGATCCATCCTAAATAACACCTCAATCAAATTAGTTTTGAGTCCCAGATGTTCCATCTAGTTGTCTGGCCCTAGAGAGGCTTTATTCTAAGGACAATTTTAAAGGAGGCTCTGTTGCTCTGGTTCTAAATCTAGAGGTTCCTAGATAATTCTGCTAGTTCTTAAAGAGGCCTCAATTCTCCCCCATAAGCTTTATCTATGGAGCTAGACAATTATCTCCTTCTTGTTTGTTATTGAGTTGTTTTCATTCACATCTGACTCTTTGTGACCCCATTTGGGGTTTTCTTGGCAAAGATACTGGAGCAGTTTGCCATTTCCTTCTGCAGCTCATTTTCCAGATGAGGAAATTAAGACAAATAGGGTTAAATGACTTTCCTAGGGTCATACAGCTAGTAAATGTCTGAAGTCATATTTAAACTTACGAAGATCAGCCTTCCTGATTCCAAACCCAGTGCTCTATCCATTGTGCTATTTCAACAATCTGGCTAGCAGCTTCTGTGGGGGTGTAAGATCCACCCACAGCCAGCACCCAGAAAGCTGCCTGCACCCTGGGAAAACACAAGTTCTTTTGATCTTCTTTAATAAGGAAAGCAGGGTTGAAGGGGTTGACGAGCTTACTTTAATTCAGCATACAGACAGCATTCACTTAGTTCAGGGGAAAAAGCCAGCACCCTGAACTTCAGAACAAAATACAAACAAATTACAAATATCAACAGACAGACCCAATGCAACTCATAGTTACCAACATCTAGGTTCAGCCCGGGAGCTCGGAACAAGGGCTAGCCCAGAGTCACGCGACACCACTGCTGTGGCAAAGAGCTCCAAAGAACAGACGGCCAACCCCTGGTTTTTATATCTTTTTCAGCATCAGGGGTGAGTCACACATGTGACTCACCCACGTGACCTAGAATCCTCACAAAGAGGCCACTTAAACCCACGTGGTCTAAAAGCCTCTGCTCTCCCAGACATGTAAACTAGGCCCTCTCTTAGTTAGCCCCACCTTGGGCCACACCTTAGTTGCCAATCCACACCCACTTAGGTTTTACACCTAATAGGGGTTTGGGCCTGGGGCTTAGCACCTAGTAAGACTCAATCAAAGACACTGAATTAATCAAAGGAAACAAAGGCCAAACTCTTCAAGGGCACTTGTTGAACTAAGTGCTAAGGAGCCCATTTTGATTACCAACACATGTGCCTCCTAGCTGCCCTTTTCATTCTTCTTAGTTCAACCTACAGGTAGAGTCATAGGATCATGGTTCTTCAGGCCTGACTGGGAACTCTAAGGTATTTACGGATTCATTATAAACCAATCATTCTGTTACATTAAAAATTCCTAGCTACAAAATAATAGATACATTGTTCCACATTTTTTCTGAATATGTGAGAGATGATGGATAAAAGGACAACATCATTAATACTTTTAAAATGTAAGCTAGAGAAAATGAGAAAGATAAGTTGTGAAAAAAGAGAGATTATTTGTTTTATGAAATATCACATGAAGATAGTTCTTTAAGGATTCCATTTCTTGACTACAGTTTGACACAAACAGATGTAATATTCTCTATGGGAATGTAGTTCTTGAAGGAAAATGGAAAAAGTAAAAACTGTGTTTTTGAAGCTTTACAAAACTCCCATTTTCCCAGCCTCATTTTTTAAATGACTCTTATCACAAGAAGATGCAGGCTATACAGGATTCTATCAAGGAGAAGAAATTATCCAAAGTGGGAACTCTAGCTTTGTAGCTTCCCCCCTTTCTTCTTTTGTTTTTTATTTATTTTTGGTTGGCTTCTGTTGTCTTAAAGTGTAATAATCAGGAAGGAGCATGGCACTAAATCTGAAGATGAAAATACTGTAACTTGGTTGGGAAATATTTGTAATAATACATTGAAAAGGCTTTACACAGCCAGTCCTTGCCTTTTAAAACAATATTGTATAACAGTGATAAAGGAACATATCCCTTTACTATCCTTATCAAGAGAGGCATTGCCACAAAGTGGAAAGAATGTCAAGAAGACCAGGGCTAAAATCCTACCTCTTACATTTAACAGCCATTTGAGCATGAGCAAGTTATTTAACCTTTCTTGTCTCAGTTTCCTTATCTATAAAGTGAAGGTAATAATACCTATACTACCTACTATAAAGGGCAGTCAGGTGGCACAGTGCATAGAGACTCATCTTCCTGAGTTCAAATCTGGCCTCAGATACTTCCTAGTTGTGATTCAGGGCAAGTCACTTAACCCTGTTTGCCTCAGTTCCTCCTCTGTAAAATGAAGTGGAGAAGGAAATAGCAAACTATTGCAATATTTTTGCCAAGAGAACACCAAATAGGGTCGTGGAGAGTCAGACATGACTGAACAGCACAACCTATTTTATTTTTTTTAATTTAAATTTATTTATTTAACATATTTAGTTTTCAGCATTGATTTTCACAAGAGTTTGAATTACAAATTTCCTCCCCATTTCAACCCTCCCCCCCACTCCAAGATGGCATATATTCTGGCTGCCCTGTTCCCCAGTCAGCCCTCCCCTCTATCACCACACTCCCCTCTCATCCCCTTTTCCCTTCCTTTCTTGTAGGGCAAGATAAATTTCTAGGCCCCATTGCCTGTGTATCTTATTTTCTAGTTGCATGCAAAAACTTTTTTTTTTTGTTTTTGAACATTTGTTTTTAAAACTGTGAGTTCCAAATTCTCTCCCCTCTTCTCTTCTCACCCACCCTCCCTAAGAAGTCAAGCAATTCAACATAGGCCACATGTGTATCATTATGTATAACCCTTCCACAATATTCATGTTATGAAAGACTAACTATATTTTGCTCCTTCCCAACCCATCCCGCTTTATTGAATTTTCTCCCTTGACCCTGTCCCCTTTCCAAAGTGTTTGTTTTTGATTACCTCCACCCTCATCTGCCCTCCCCTCCATCATCCCCCCCTTTTATTTTTTTTTAACTTCCTCCCTCTTCTTTCCTGTGGGGTAAGATACCCAATTGAGTATGTATGGTATTCCCTCCTCAGGCCAAATCTGGTGAGAGCAAGGTTCATTCATTCCCCCCTCACCTGCCCTCTCCTCTCCTCCCACAGAACTGCTTCCTCTTGCCACCTTTATGCGAGATAATCCACCCCATTCTATCTCTCCCTATCTCCCTCTCTCAGTATGTTGCTCTCTCATCCCTTAATTTGATTTTATTTCTTTAGATATCTTCCTTTCATCTTCAACTCACCCTGTGTCTGCTCTCTCTCTCTCTGTTATGTATATATATATATATACACACACACATAGATATATACATACATACACATTCACTTATATATATACATAAACATATATATATATATATGCATATATATATATGCATATTCCCTTCAGCTACCCTAATACTGACATCTCATGAATCATACATGTCATCTTTCCATGTAGGAATGTAAACAAAACAGTTCAACTTTAGTAAGTCCCTTGCAATTTCTTTTTCTTGTTCTTTTTCTTGATTACCTTTCCATGCTTCTCTTGATTCTTGTGTTTGAAAGTCATATTTTCTATTCAGTTCTGGTCTTTTCACTGAGAAAGCTTGAAAGTCCTCTATTTTATTGAAAATCCACATTTTGCCTTGGAGCATTGTCACGGGCTTCCGAAACCTCCTAACTATGCTCAGGGTTCCCCCCAAGCCCCAGGCCTCTGCCTAAGCAAAGGGCCTGATCTCGCGGACAATGTACGGGGCGGGAGCCGAACAAGATGGTGAATGACTCCGTTTATTATTTCAGCAAGCAGCACATTTATACCTTTAGTGACGTAGGTACATTCCTTGGTTACGTGGGTGAAAGACAGGTAAAGCTAATACACCTGGGTCCTAGGATCGCCCTGACTCCACCTACTCTCCTCCCCCTCTCCTCCCGCACTACCCAAAGCTCCCTGCAGGCAGGCAGTAACCGGAAAAGAACCAGAAGTTCCACATGCTCTGCCAGAGAGCTGGAAGTTCCACGTGGTCAGGCAGGTCCGACCTGGAATCGCTAGGGAGGCAACAAAGGCGAGACCCCTCCTCCTGGCTCCACCCACATCCCAAAGCCCTGAGTTTATCTCAGCCGGCCCCTGGGCCTGGAGGTCCAAGGAGGACAGGGCTCAGCTCTAACTCGGCCTGTAACAGAGCATGATACTCAGTTTTGCTGGGTAGGTGATTCTAGGTTTTAATCCTAGCTCCATTGACCTCCGGAATATCGTATTCCAAGTCCTTTGATCTCTTAATGTAGAAGCTGCTAGATCTTTGGTTATTCTGATTGGGTTTCCACATTACTGAAATTGTTTCTTTCTGGCTGCTTGCAGTATTTTCTCCTTAATCTGGGAGCTCTGGAATTTGGTGACAATATTCCTAGGAGATTTCTTTTTGGGATCTATTTGAGGAGGTGATCGATGGATTCTTTCAATTTCTATTTTGCCCTGTGGCTCTAGAGTATCAGGGCAGTTCTCCTTGATAATTTCTCGAAAGATGATATCTAGCCTCTTTTTTGATCATGGCTTTCAGGTAGTCCAATAATTTTTAAATTATCTCTCCTGGATCTATTTTCCAGGTCAGTGGTTTTTCCAATGAGATATTTCACATTGTCTTCTATTTTTTCATTCCTTTGGTTCTGTTTTATAATATCTTGATTTCTCATAAAGTCACTAGCTTCCACTTGCTCCAATCTAATTTTTAAGGTAGTATTTTCTTCAGTGGTCTTTTGGACCTCCTTTTCCATTTGGCTAATTCTGCCTTTCAAGGCATTCTTCTCCTCATTGGCTTTTTGGAGCTCTTTTGCCATTTGAGTTAGTCTTTTTTAAGGTGCTGTTTTCTTCAGTGTATTTTTCAGTATTTTTTTGGGTCTCCTTTAGGAAGCCATTGACTTGTTTTTCATGGTTTTCTCACATCCTTCTCATTTCTCTTCCCATTTTTTCCTCTATGTCTCTAACTTGCTTTTCCAAATGCTTTTTGAGCTCTTCCATGGCCTGGGACCAGTTCATGTTTTTCTTGGAGGCTTTTGGTGTAGGCTCTTTGACTTTGTTGACTTCTTTAGGCTGTATGTTTTGGTCTTCTTTGTCACCAAAGAAAGATTCCAAAGTCTGAGACTGAATTTGGGTGCGTTTTCGCTGCCTGGCCATATTCCCAACCAACTTGACTGTTGAGTTTTTCAGTGGGGTATGACTGCTTGTAGACTAACGAGTTCTATGTTCTACGTTTGGGGGGGAGGTGCCAGCTCTGCCATACCAGCACTCCTCCTTCCCCAAGAACCCCCAACCCGAACTGGTCTTAGATCTTCAGTAGACTGTGCACTCCTGCTCTGATCTGCCACTTAATTCCTCCCACCAGGTGGGCCTGGGGCCAGAAGCAGCAGCAGCTGTAGCTGCCCCACCTCTGCTGCCCCCGGGGCTGGAAGCCAAACCTCGAACTCCTTCCACTCCAGCAGCTTTTCCCACTAACCTTCTCTGCAGTCTTTGGTGTTTGTGGGTTGAGAAGTCTGGTAACTGCCACGACTCACTGATTCAGGGCGCTAGGGCCCCCTCCGCCCGGCTCCTGGTCTGGTTGGCCCACGCTGCTCAGGCTGGGCTCTGCTCCAGTCCTTTCCCAGCTCCCAGCTCCCAGCTCCGTGTGGGATAGACCTCACCCAGAGACCATCCAGGCTGTCCTGGGCTGGAGCCCTGCTTCCCTCTGCTGTTTTGTGGTTTCTGCCATTCTAGAATTGGTTCAGAGCCATTTTTTATAGGTTTTTGGAGGGACTCGGCAGGGAGCTCACACTGGTCCCTGCTTTCCAGCTGCCATCTTGGCTCCGCCCCCAGCAACAACCTATTTTAAAAGTAAGTGTGTGTGTATGCATGTGTGAATGCGTGCATGCGTGTGTGTGTGTGTGTGCCCGCGCGCGCGCGCGCGTGTGTGTGTGTGTGTGTGTGTGTGTGTGTGTGTGTGTGTGGGTGCATATGTGTGTGTGTGTGTGTGTGTGTGTGTGTTGAGGAACAAATGAGATAACACAGATTAAGAATTTTTCATACTTTAAAGATCTATGCAAATATTAGTTATCAATATTATGTGTCTTCAAATAGGATGCTTCTGTTCAGTTTAAAGAACCATTTAAAGTTAAAGTTTAACTAGTGTCAATGGACCTATGTTTATTTATTCTTTCATTTATTCATTGATCCACCATGCACCATCCATCCATCCATCCATCCATTTATCCATCTCTATATATTCACTTATCTATCTATCTGTTTATTTATATACTTATTGTTACCTTAGTCATAAAAAAAACACCAACATTCTGGATGTGGGGCTGTGGGGGCTAAGGCTGACAGATTGCTTGAGGTTGGGAGTCCTGAGCTGTAGTAGGCTAAAGGTGATGAAATGTCCATAATAAATCTGGCACCAGTATGGTGAACCTCTGGCAGCAGGAAGTCATCAGGCTGTTTAATGATGGAGGGTAGGGACAGACTCTTAAGTGGCCACTGTATTTCTGGCCTGGGTGAGATAGGGAGATCCAGTTTCAGAAACAAACAAATCAACAAAGAAACCACAAACACAACAACAACTCAACACAAGCATTTCAGTATACAAAGAATAAGAATTGCATAAAAAAGCTGTCAACTTCTATCACATATAGATCTTCTTTTTAATGTTTAAAATTTAACTTTGTAGTTCAACACCGCCCTGCTTTTGTGTCTCATCCTGAATTTCCTTCAGCTTTCTTATATTTATTTTTTAAAATGATTTATAAATTTTCTTTTCTTAATTTTTCTTAGTAACAGCATCACTACCCCTACAATTCTTCTCCCAAATTCAAGCCCTACCTTGTAACAAATATAGATGGACATATAAAACAAATTTAAACATTGGCTGTGTTTGAAAATTTCTCATTTAGCACCCTAGGCAATCACCACTTTGTTCAGAGATGGGAAGGATGATTCATTATCAGGCTTCTATAATTGTGATTGGTCATTGCATTGACTGTAGTTTTTAAAAAATGTCTTCCTTTACATTATAGAATAGTCATTGTATAACTGACTTCCTGGTTCTGCTCATTTCATTTTACCTCAGTTTAATTCATAAAAGTCCTCCCGGGCTTCTTTTAATTTCTCTCTTTCATCAAGTTTTATGACAAAATTACATTAACATGCCATAATTTCTTAGGATATTCCCCAGTTGAAGATCATCCACTTTTCCCCCAGTTCTTTACTACAGTAAAGAGTGCTGATGCAAGTATTTTCATACTTATAGGTCCTTTTTTTCTTTGTTTGGTCTTACTGGGCTACAAAGCTAGAAGGCCATAAGCCTAGGGTTAGGGTTAGTGCCCCTTTGCTAGGTCAAAGGTATATGCAGTTTAGTGACTTGTGCAGAATAATTACAAATTGATTTCTAGAATGACTGAAGTACTTTACAGTTCCACCAGTAGTACATTGGTATGCCTGTCTTGTCATGGCTCCACCAACAATTTATCATTTTCCTTTTTGTCATCTTTGTCAATCTTTTTATTTTTTAAGTTTGATTGATGTGTTTTGTTTTTGCTTTACGAACATTTATATGTTAGTCCAAATTTGATGGGTATAAAGTAGCATAAAGTGGAAGCTCAGAGTTGCTTTAATTTGTATTTGTTATTAAAATGATTTGGAGTATTTTCTCATATTCTTTCTAATATCTTGCCATTGTACTTTGAGAACACACTGTTGATGTTCTTTGACCATTTACCTATTGAGGAATATCTTTTGTTCTTAAATATTTGCACCAATTTCCATACATCTTGGATATAAGACCAGGATAGAAACTTGCTACAAAGAACTTTTCCTAATTAAGTGTTTCTGGACTTCTCCATTGATGACTTCCTTGTCCAGTAAAATCATTATTGGCAAATCTCATTATCCTGCAAGATTGAGTTTGCCTTTTTACTCACATCTCATTAATAGCCCCTGCACTTTGCATACCCTTTGACCCTGCAATACCACTTCTAGGGCTGTGTCCAAAAGAGATCATACAAATGGGAAAAGAACTCATATGTACAAAAATATTTATAGCAGCTCTTTTTGTGGTGGCAAAGAACTGGAAACTGAGGGGATGCCCATCAATTGGGGAATGGCTGAACAAGTTGTGGTATATGAATGTAAAGGAATACTATTGTGCTATAAGAAAGCACAGGCAGACTTCAGAAAAACCTGGAAAGACTTATATGAACTGATGCTAAGTGAGGGGAGCAGAACCAGGAGAACATTGTGCACAGTGAAAGCCACACTGTGCAATGACTGACTTTGATAGACTTGGCACTTCACAGCAATGCATAGTTCTAAGATAACTCCAAAAGAATCATTATGGAAAATGCTATCTACATCCAGAGAAAGAATTACAGAGTCTGAAAGCAGATCAAAGCATCATATTTGCTCTCTCTCTCTTCTTTGTTTTGTTTCTTCTTTCTCATGGTTCATTCCATTGGTTATAATTCTTCTTTGCCACATGACTAATGTGAAAGTATGTTTAATGTTAATGTATATGTAGAGCCCATATCAGATTGCCATCTTAGAGAGGGTAGAGAAGGGAGGGAGGGAAAGAAAATTTGGAACTCAAAAGCTTGTGGAACTGAATGTTGTAAATTACAAACAAACAAACAAATGAATATTTTTTAAAGGAAAAAAAATAACCCCTGTACTTTGACTGGATTCTCTGACTGGAAGGAAGGCCCATGGGCTCCAGATCCTTTATTTAAGGAGGAGGCTCAGCACAGTTTCTCCTCCACTCCTCCCCATTTCCCACTAGCTACACTGCTTTTGGACTTCTTTGGAACTCTGTTCTTGCCTCCAGATCACATACCTCCTCCTTCCCCTTTTCAACTTCCTTTTGTATTTTGTTTTCTCCCTTTAGATTGCAAGCTCTTTGAGACCAGGGACTGTTTTTGTTTTAATTTCTATGTCATTGGATCTGTAAATTAGTATTATCATTTTAAGATATATTGACATGGTCCAACCATGAACAGTGAATACCTTTCCAATCATTTGGGTCAATTTTTATTTGTATAAAGAGTATTTAAAATTTATATAGATTTGCTTTGCATGCATTTATAGAGAGTTTTATTCATATAATTTCAGTATGTGTTCTGATAGGTTAACTCCCAGATATATTGTGGATTTTATAGCTATTTTGAATGGAGTTTCTTTTTTCTCTTTCTTCTAACTATATTTTGTTGGTGTTATATGGAAAGGCGAATGATTTTTGTGGGTTTATTTTATATCCTGCCACATTATTAAAGCTATTGTTTCAATCAATTTTTCGTGGAATTTCTAGGGTTCTAAGTACAAACAAGGATAATTGTATTTTCTCTTTCCTTCCTTCAATTTCTTTTTTCCTGTCTAATTGCCAGAGCAAGAATTTATATATATCAAATAATAGTAATGACAGTAGACATCCTTGACTTATGTCTGATCTTACAGGAAAAGTTATCATATTTTAGCCCTTAGTTTTAGATAGATAATATTTACCATGTCAAAGAATTGTACATTTATCCCTCTGCTTTTAATGACATTTTAATACAAAGAGTGTTGTATTTTGTTAAGCTTTCTCTTAATTTATTAATATGATCATGTTATTTTTATTGTTTTTGTTATTAATATGATATAATGTTAATAGTTTTCATAACATTGAACCAGCATTGTATTCTTGGTATGAATCCAAGATGTTCCTAATATAATGATGAAATAATGAAATATGTGGTTACAGAGGCTTTGCTAGTATTTTATTTGATAATCTGACATTAATATCTGTTTAATATATTTTCCTAATATTTTCTTCTCTATTTTATATCTTCCTACTTTAGATATCAGGACTATATTTATCTTACAGAAAGAATTTCTGATCCCTTTCTTTGCATAATTAAAAAGAATTTATATATTATTTGAATTAATTCTTCTTTTAATGTTGAAGTTTAGTTGTAATTATCTTGTCCTGGAATTTCTTATTTGGGAGTGCCTTTGTGGCTTGTTCAATTTCTTTTTCTGAGTTTGGATTACTTAAATTTCCTATTTCATGATCTGGGTTGTATTTTTTTTAAGTATTCATCCATTTTACTAATTATAAGTTTTAATGGTATGTAATTGGGCAAAATAGTTTTGAATTAATTAATTTTACATTAGAATGAGTCAGGAGGCTCTCAAAATTAGGCCACCTACTGATGTTCTTTGTCTCAAGCTGGAGAGGCAGTCCTTTTGGAGTGGGAGGATTCATGAAGAAGGAGTACTCAGGTTTTGTTGATCAGTAATTTTCAGTCACTTCTGACTCTTTGTGACCCCATTTAGTGTTTTCTTGGCAGATATACTAGAATGGTTTGCCATTTTCTTTTCAAGCTCATTTTATGGATAAGGTAACTGAGGCAGACAGGGTTAAATGACTTTCCTGAGGGTCACACAGCTAGTAAGGATCTGAGGCTGGACTTTAACTCATGAGTCTCCCTGACTCGTGGTTCAGAGCTCTATCCACTGAGTCATCTACACTTAGTTGCAGATCAATTTATTGCCACAAAGCACATTAACATAAAATAAAGTAAGGAAGTAGATGGCATATAAAAAGAAAGGAGAAGAGATTAGATGGGGACATAGAGTAGGAGAGGTCCACTCCATTTTTTCATACAGCATATTGCCTCTATGTTTTTGGTGATTTCTCCTTTTTAAATTTTGAAACTGGCAATTTGGTTTCCCCCTCTGTCTTTCTGTGTGTCTCTGTCTTTCTGTTTCTAGCAAAGAGTTGATCTATTTTATTAGTTCCCCTCCCCCCAAAAAACTAGTTCCTAGTCTTATTTATTAATTCAGTGTGTTCTTTTTGTTTGTTTTCAATTTTATTTATCCTTTCTTTGATTTTCAGGATTTCTATTTTCAAATGTTGTTGGGTTTTTAGTTTGATTTTTTTCAGACTGGTTTTCCCTATCTTCCTTAGGGTAGAAGTGCTGTGATCACTCCTGGACTCGACTGCACCAAAGAAAGCTTTTACCTACTCTATTTCTGACCTGGCCTACCCCTCCCAGCAGTTCACCGTATTAGTGTCAGATTTAGTGCAGACACCTGGTCAACTTTAGCCCACTTTAGCTCTAGCTCAGGCGACTTATCAGCCTCAGCTTCCCTAGCAGTAGGGTTTACAGGTGTGCACCACCATGCCCAGCTTGATTGTTTTTCTAAGTTTTTTTGGTTGTATGTTCTTTTATTTTCTTTGTCCTGGCAATGATATTAACTTTATTCTTTACAACTTTACAGTTATATACAACTATGATCTGAAACAAAAATTTATGAAGCTTCACAGTTTTAAATGGAAAGCCTGCTATCAAGCAGGTCTAAGATATGTAAGTATCAAGGTCTCTGACAACCATCGGATGCCGGAAGCACAGGATGTCCTTTCCCATGATTCCATAGAGTTAAAGGGTAACTGGTACTGGTAACAAAGCCATCATGATTGCCTTACTCCTTAGCCTTCAGGAAGCTGATTGACCACCTTTCAGACAAGAGACACAGAAGTGGGAGCAGGAGCTTTTCTAGCAGGTTCACTTTTGATATGGGCAGACAGGAAGACAGGATTGGAGATATAGTAAAGAGTTAAATAAGCTTACTTTATTCTTTTCTTCTCAAAAGATTTGCTAATAATGGGAGCACCAATTCCTAGCATCCCCTAAGCTCTTCTCACAGGGATGGGCAAGGATATATATAGTAGAAGGTACAACTCCTACAGGTCCCCTAAATCTCAATGAGGGCCAGTTGAGGCAAGCATACATGCACATTCCTCTTGCACATTCTTATTCCCTTGTAAGCCTTGATGGAGGCCAATCAAGGCACATATAGCATTACATTGTCATACTCCTTATTTGCTTACCAGGACCCTCTTGATTTATAGGGCAATAGACAAAGAAGGCATTTTGCCAACATTAAACTCACAGGTTAACTTTAGCGATATCATCATGACTTAGTACAGTGCAAGTGTAGTAAATATTAAGTTATGTCATCCCTATATCTCACTGTGCAGTTGTAGTAGGAATTGTTTAGAACCATGATCCTGGGAAACTACGTCTAGGATCCTGGGAACTGTAACCTAAAAAAGAATAACAAAATCCTCTTTATACCACCTCAATTCTTATTCCATCTGTTTCAAATATTCAGTATTTCTGTCTAACCTTGTCTTTTCTCTCAGATCTATAGCTCAAGCCAGGTATGACTGATCCAATTCCTATCTGTTGCTGTTTTGCTAGGAGCACATTCCTGGCTGACAGCAGTAGAAGAATAGAGAACTGTATCACCAGTTGCAAGAAATATTGGCTCAGAGTTGCAACAACCTAAATGAGAGCCTGATCACCACAAGTGTGAGGATCTCCACAAATTCAGTGATTTCAGAATTTGCACATTAGTATGTAGGATCACTGAAGCTCTTCCTGGAGAAGGTAGTAGCTGTCATAGAAAAGGAGCTTCAGTATTCCTCTGGAATTTCTTTCTTTCTCCCTCTCTCTCTCTCTCTCTCTCTCTCTCTCTCTGTTTATCTCTCTCTCTCTCTCAAAAGCATTTAAAAACTACTTTTTGCATCACAAAAGTTTTGTTATATTGTCTCATTATTGTTATTTTCTTGAATGAAATTGTCTATTATTTCTATTATTTGTTCTTTACCTACCAATTTGTTGGGATTAAATTATTAATTTCTACTTTAGTTTAAATACTTTCTTCAAAGATCTTTATTGATTATAATTTTTAATATGCTACAGTCAATAAATTATGTTTACTATTCTACTTTTTTGCATTTGTTTTTGAGTTTGTCAGTGTCTTAACACATGGTGCTTTAGTAATTTCCAGAGATCTATAATAGCTAAGTTTTCTAAATTTCTAATCAGGTCATTAACTTATTTTTAAATTTATCTTTATTTTAGATTGGCATAGGTTTGAAAGAGGCACTCAAGTTACCAACTATTGTATATTTGCTATTTATTTTTCTCTGTAATTTGATTAACTTTTCCTTCAAATACTAAGTATTAATATTTCATTACCCATTGTGTCTTTAATCAAAATATAATTTTGCTTCTTTTATCCTTTAACTATGTCAATTTTTACTGTTGCTTCTTCCAATATCATAATTGTTACCCCTGCTTTTTAAAAACTCATCTGATACAACAGATTCTGTTCCAGCTTTTCAATTTAACTTTATATGAGTCTTTATATCTTCAGTGTATTTCTTGTAAACAACATACTCTTGAATTTTACTTTCTAATCCATTCTACCACAGGCCTCTATTTTATGGGTGAGTTTATCCCATTCCTATTCATTACTGTTATTGTTAATTATGCACTTTCCTCCATCATAACCTCTTATATTTTCTTCTCTTTTCTTTCTCTCCTCTGCCTTTACAAAGAAGAATAGAATGGAGAAAGAGAAGAAATCTAAAACACAAATAATCTATATTTGAAGGGATCTGTTCCTATTCCTCTGCTTCTTCACTATTCACCAAGTCCCGCTCCTGGTCTCTGGTTCTTAAAATTTATTGATCTTTAAAAAAAACAAAACTCCTTTTTATACGCAGTTATCTGAAGTTGGTATTTATTTTGCTTGTGACATCCCTGATCCTACTCTCCCCCTTATAAGGCCTTTTCTCCTTTCCCTACCCCTGTTTGTTTCTCTGTTAAGTTTAATATATTTATTTCTTCACGTTTTGGGTGTATCTGTGTGTTCAACTTTCTTTCATTCAGTTTAGATAAAAGTGAGGTCATTAGATGTCAACACACTTTTAAAAGAGGGCTATTAGTAATGCAAATGTTACTACTGGTATGATAGGCAACAGTTTAAAATGAACACATTAGAACTTATTTGTGGGAAATTTAGGTTTCAGAACCTTGTTCTAGAGATTTTAAAATTCAAGAGCAGCAGGATTATTTCCCACTCCAATATAATTTTTAAAAATTTTCTTTTATACTTAGAGCTACTAGTTTTAATGATTTTTAATATTTGAACCTTAATTGTTCCCAGTATTTAGATGTTTGTGGTTAAAAAGTATAAGATATTTAATGTTACTTGTCAATAAACAGTCACAACAGTTAAAGGGATTTTTCTTTTCCCTTTGCATACTTGTATTCTGCTTGATTTGGCAGTCAACCTGGGAGCAGATGTCTTTGCTTGTGGTACCAATTCATAGTCTGGTAGGAGATGGGAAATTCCAACTCTCACATAAGTCCTTTTTATTACAACAGAAAAAGATGAGTAACTATATGAAAAACTTAACCTGCCAAAAGTATAGCTATAGATTGAACAAATAAAGAATTTGCTGGGATTTTTACTTAAAAATATCAAATCAATAATCCAAGTGAAAAAAGATAATGTGGTCCTAGTGAATGATAATCTGTGCTTTGGATCTTTCCTCTTCTTTTCTTTTGATCATCACTGGCCATTTTCAGGAAGCTGGGAATTTGAAGAATCTGCTAGGTAGTGTATATATATTCTTTTTTCCACCTGACATTTGAGTAGTTAAACAGAAGTCCCATTGCCATATGTCTGTGTATTGCCGCATTATATATGTGAGTATAACATAATGGTGATGGCATAACTGCAAGTATGTAGTAGATTTTCTGTGAAGGGAGAGAAGTATGGAAATGTTTCTTCAGGTAGCTCAAAAAATGTAAACCACTGATAGGCACTCAGCAACAAAAAGTGTTTTGAATTGCAGAGAACTAAGTCATTTCGTATACCATCTCCTAGTCTATATATGAATCCTGTCTACAACACCATGACATATGGTTATACAACTTCCAGTAAAGACCTCCCCTATGTCACCCACTGTTAGCTCTAATATTTGAATCCAGCTATTGTGTCCCCCTTAAGTGTTCTCTTCTGTGGGCTAAAACCCCTCTTTTTTGTCTTTCATTTAGAAGTAGCTAGGTTACTTAGTGGATAGCTGCTAGGCCCAGAATCGAAAATACCTGACTTCAAATATGGCATCAGACACTTAGTAGCTATGTAACCCCTAGGCAAGTCACTTAACCTCTATTTGCCTCAATTTCCCAACTGCAAAGTAGGGATAGTAACAGAATGGATCGAATGAGATAAATATTTGTAAAGCACTTAGCATGGTGCTTGGCACATAGTGGACACTATATAAAACCTTATTCCCATTCCCCCTTTCCTACAGAGAAGGAACTCAATATGTCTTTATCTAATTGATGAGGTAGAAAAGGAGTGCTTGAGGCAGATGAAGCAAGCAGTATGCAGGATGTGAGATATAAAATAAGATGGAGGATCCGACCAGTTAGAGAAGTGATCAAAGAAGACTATGCATTTAACCCCCCACAGTGGACAAAGCACCCACAACTCCAAAACAACTTTTCCCCTCCCCTTTTCTCTTCTCTTTGCTTATCTGTATGATAAAATCACTTCTGGACTACCTGAATATCCCAGGCAGTTTGGAGCCAAGCTTTTTCCTCCCATTCTCTTGTCCCCTTTCCCTCTATTCCATAAAATTGTATTTAAACCAGACACTGAACCCCTAATAATGGCCTTTGGCTCCTACTGGAAACAGGACCTATGCTCTGTCTCCCACATGGAGTAGAGCCTGTTGTGGCTCTGCCTCACAAGAAGTAGGCCCACTTGGGTGTGTCATCACAATAAATACCTTTCTTTAACTTGGAGACTGTCCAAGTGAATTCTTTCAGGACAATAGGACTCAGACATCTATTCCTCATCATTTCAGGTAGCACCCCAACATTCTTGGGGTGCATCCTGAATTCATCATAATTGAATTGAATTCAATCAAATCCTTGTATGAAGTGATTTCAAGTTCATTCACCTTTCTGGTTGTTCTCCTTTGAACATTCAGTAAGCTTGCCAATGTCCCTTTAAAAATGTGGTCCCCAGAACTCTACACAGTATTCCAAATGTGTCCTAGTTTTGGCTTATCTATCTTGCTCTTTTCCTGTGGCCACTCTGGGAAGTTTAGAGCTTGATTTTGGATCTACTTTTTTGGATTTGAATACTTTGCCATTAACCAGTATGGGCCTTGACAGAAGTGATTTTTAAGGAATCAAAGACAATTTTTAAAAATAAAGCAGTTAAAAAGTAGTTTCTGAAAGTACTGATGAAACAAACTCTTAAACTCACAATGGAAATGGCTCTCAAGAGACTACCATTTATTTTTCTGCCTATGCTGAAGTTTCAATGTGCTGTAATTAAGAAAATAGGAAAAGAAAGAGCTCAGTTATTTAAGTTAGGCTAAGGTATAGGATTAGAGACTTTTGGGGGGGGGGAGAGGTATAAAGCCCACATGTTACTTGGGCTTGATAAAGAAATTCAATTCTGCATGCTCTGTGTAAATGGAAGATTGTAAGAGAGTAAATCACAAATTTGATGTCTCTTTTTTTTAGATTGGAGGCAGACCTGTGAGGTTCCAGTACCTCTGTCTGCCTGTGGAAGGCCAGTAGTCTGGAAGAGTAGCCCATGGAAAGATTGGAAAATCACCTAGAGATTCTAACCTTCTTCTATTACCTAATGGCATGGGTGATGCTGCTGGGAAAACAAAACAAAACGAAATGAAATGAAACAAAACTGAGTGATAGTGTTTTAGAGAAAATCTTAGTTGGAAGAAGTAAATTAGAACTCTGAAGTGCCACTGGACTATGGGTAGGAGACTGAGTGAGAGTGCCTGAGGCTAGGTTAGACAAAAATTATTGAAATTACAGGCCAAACGAAGGTGAACCAGGCAGAATGCCTGATGGAATGCTTTTACGTCTTTTCAGACAGTTGCTTTTCTTGAAGATACACAATCTGTTGCTTTTAGGAGGCTATTCATAGGGATGATAGGAACTTGACTCCTCTCTCAACTTCCATAGTAGTGCCCTCTGGAACAGAAAATTCTATATGGTCCCTGTTTTGTTTTATTTTTCAATAGTATGAATGTTGTTTTCAAGGCTTGATCTTTTCTTCCACAATTAAAGTAGAATTCATAATTGAAAATTATCAACTTCTCATATCATGCACTAATGATAGTAACTTTATATCCCTGGGATATTCAGCACATTTTTGAAGAAGGACTGAAAAGTACTGCCTTACTGAGATGATTTCCACTTAATTGATTGTACATTTCTTCCCCACCTCCATTAGTTATATTATGAAAAAAGAAACAGACCAAAAAAAACCTCACAAAAAGTGAAAAATAGTATGCTTTGATCTGCATTCAAAAGATAGCATATTTCTTAAAATACAACGCAAAAATTTTGTTATTAGTGGTATAAACTTCACTTCTAAGCTTCTATCTTCCAATCCAAACATAATCTAGAACATTTTCCCCAACATACTTTTTTCCCTTCTTTCTGTTGTTCTCGGATAAAGATAATTTAGATCAGGCCCTTTCAACCAGAGTATTGGTAGGCACATACAGAGAGAAAGGAAACAAAGAAGGAAAGGACCTATACATTTAAAAATATAATAATACTTTTCATTGTATAAAAAGAAATGGAAACAGTGTGGTGTCCCTTAATTCCATCACCTGGGGATTGGTTGAGCAAATTATAGCATCTGGATATAATAGAATATTACATGCTGTAATAAGTGATGAATATGATAGATTCTGAGAAATCTGTGAAAATTAGAATAAACTGTTGCACAGTAAAGTGAACAGAATCAGGAGAGAAATTTATACAGTGAAACAATATTGGGAAATTGTGAAAAAATTAAAAATTATGATCAATGCAATAGTCAAATATGACTCTGGAAGACTGATGTTTAGTCATACTTCCCACATTTCAGAAGAGAACTGATGGAATCAGGGCACAGAATGAAACATGCATTTTCAGATATGGTCAATACGTTGATTTGCTTTGTGTGACTATGTGTATTTGTTATAAGGAAAGGACTGATTTTTTCTTTTTTTGTGTGCGAAGAGAGCTGGAGAAGATCAGGGTAGAAATAGTGGTTCTAAAAAAGTCAGAGGAGAAAGAAAAGAGCACCAATGAATCACCAAAAATGAACTTAAGAATGAAGTTCATAAGGGGACACAAGGAAGCAGGCAATATTGGAACTACCATTTTATATCTGAATTATATATGAAAAAAAAACACACCCTCCCAAGTTGTATGTGGTGGAAAAAACCAAACAAACAACAGGCTATTCAAAGCAGAAGTTTAAGGTTTTATGTACAATCCCTTTTTTCCTTTGCATATTGAAATGTCCATGTTTCTAATGTTTATTAAGTTCATAATTAAAAAAATAAAATGAAAGAAAGAAAATAAATAGTATTATGTCTGGATTTGAGGTTAGAAGATGTAAGACCTGATAGGTGAGTCTCCGGGAGTGGGGGAGTGTATGTCTTCGGGGTTTTGGAAAGTCCAGGACTGTCCATTCCCTGTAGTATTTACCCAAGTAGAGCTTGGCTTGGTGGCATGGGGGTTGCGAGGGACCGTGCAAGGGGGTAATAGGAGGACAGTCTTAGGTTTTGGGGGTCCTCGAGGGGCTCTGCCTTCCGTTGTGCAGATGCAGCTGCCTTCACATGGCTGTGGTGGAGCCAGACAGGAATGGACCAGAGATTGTATGTTTCCGGATTAGGACAGAGTCCCCAGGCTGGAAGTGGTGGAGGTGGTCAGAAGTCGAAATAGGCGGGGCTTCCCAGACAGATTTAGGAAGCTGAGACTGGGTGTGTTGCAGGCCCTGTAGGAACTTAATGAGGGAAGCATTAATAGGAGGGGACTGCCCAAAAAGAATTTCAAAGGGGTCAAACCAAGTTTATTAGGGGTGCATCAGCTGCAGAGCAAGGCCAGAGGGAGCAGAGTGAACCAGTTCTCCTGGGTTTCCAGGATAAGTTTAGACAGAAACTCTTTAAGGGTGCGGTTTGCTCCTTCAACCAGACCTGAGCTCTGGGACCTGAAGGCACAATGCAGTTTCCATTTTGCCCCTAAGGCTCTGGCCACACCCTGAGAAACTTTGTCAACAAAGCTAGGGCCATTATCTGAGCCAATGCTAAGGGGAAGGCTGAAACGGGGGATCAATTGATTCAAGAGTTTCTTTACAACCAACGGGTTGTCTCTTTCTTAGAAGGGAAGGCTTCCACCCAACCCAAGAAGGTATCAACAAAGACCAAGGGATATTTAAAACCTGCTGCTGGTGGTTTGACTTCAGTAAAATCTACTTCCCAATGTTCCCCAGATTGCGCTCTCTGCAGCCTTACCCCCAGGGGAACTGTCTTTGCCTATTTTGCGTTTACTTGGGTGCAGGACTTGCATCTGGTGACTGTGCTGGTAAGGATGTTGTCTAGGTGGAGGATGTAATATTTGTCCCTGAGTAGCTCCCCTAGCTTTCGAGATCCCAGGTGTGTGATCTGATGGAGTCTTCCCACCCAATCCCTTCCGAAGGCCTCAGGTACAAAAGTCCGGCCATCTCCCAAAACTCACCACCCGGACTCCTCCCCCCCACCCCCCATTTTTTTGGCCACGAAGGAATCATCCGAGGGTGAATAGGAGGGAGGAGGGGTGGCAGAGGGCAGGGGGTCTGAAACAAAAAGAAGCGGGGCAGCTTCCAAGAGGGATGCCACCCAGGCAGTGGCATCAGCTGCCCGGTTGCCAACTGCCTCAGCGGAGTTTCACGTGACTATACAAGAGTACCAATTTACCCAATTATTTCACTAAAAATTTTTTCCATTTCCCCACATAAAACTTTCTAGGTCTTTGGGTATCACAACTTGACAATAATAGCATTTCCTGACAAATATCTTTCCTTTTTAAAGCTTTTTACGAGGACCTCACAATCAAATTTTAATGTTTCAAAGAATGTCCTAAAAGCTAATTATTAAAAATTAGTCCTCCTGACTTTAAAAGCCAGGTTCAGAGGTCAGCTAGTTTCTCTCTTTCAGCAAAACTTCCACTTCCAGGCTTTCCCAACTTATTGTACAAATAGGGATCCCAGTACTGCGGCTACAAAATGTGGAAGTTTATAATTTCTTAAATTAAACTTCTTTAAAAGACATGGTCATATAAAATAACTTAACAGTTTCCTAATCCCTTCATTATTTTAACAGTACAATTGTCAGTCTAACAACACTTAGAGAAATTGCCTCTCTAACAATACAGATGAACTTAATAGTTGTTCACCAAACAATATAACAACATTTTTAGAAATACAATACCATAAATAGTTGTTGTGTATTTAAACTTTTTAAAACCATAATTAATTCATTACCAATATGGCTGGATGTGTTTTCACCTTCATCTTATCACCATTGACATAAACTTCACATCCGAGAAAATTCACATACGAAGCAATTATATTTAACTTAACCAAATACTTTTACAATTAGGTGATTCCCATATTGTTTTACAAACAATTTTGAATCATCTGTTATAACCAGGTCAGTTTAAAGTGACATCCTGGACCAATATTCATATTAAATTTAATAGAACCTACTCACAGGTCTAGTCCAAAGGGTGGGTGGACATAATCCCTTCCATCTCTCTATAACTTCATCTATTGGGTTTTTAACTCAGGCTATCAAGCCTTTTACTCTAAGCTGCTTGCTCAAGATTTTAATTTACTAATCTTCCACTTTTATTACAGTCTCTCCTTTCCTTTTCCCATAAACTTTAGTGACAAGCAGTAAAATGAACTCTAATTTATCTTAAGCATTAAATTAGGAATGACACATTTTCACTTTTCACATTTAATTCAATTCTTTTCTGGTTGGGTCCCATTACACAAAAACTTTTCCCCTTTATGTAGGCAGAAAAAGGGTTAAAATACTTGTCTAGCCTGCCTCCCCTTGATCTGAGGGAAAAGTTCCCTCCCTTCTTTCTTCCTTCTCTCTGTAACCCTTTCTTATCTTTTTTTTTTTCCTTTATTTATTTTTAGTTTACCACACACGGTTCTACATAGTTTTGAGTTCCAGTTTTTCTCCCCTCCCTCCCCCCTCCCTCCCCAAGACGGCATGAAGTCTCATATAACTGTCATGTATAACTTCGCATTGAATTAATTTATGCTCTAGTCAAGTCGTGGAGAAGAATTTTGACCAATGGAATGAATCATGAGAAAGAAGAAACAGAACCAAAAAAACAAAACAAACAAAAAAAAAAAAACCCCAAAACCAAAAACAAAAGAGAAGCAGAAAAGGCGAGCATGTAGTGTGCCTCAGTCTGTATTCAAACTTCGCAGTTCTTTCTCTGAATGAAGATAGCATTCTCCATCGTGAGTCCCCTGGAGTTGTCCTTGCCCCTTTAGGTTGCTGAGAGAAGCGCATTATGTCAGGATTGGTCCTCACGGAATCCACATATCTGTGGCTGTGCACAACGTTCTCCTGGCTCTGCTCCGCTCACTCAGCATTATGTCGTGTAGGTTTTTCCAGGTTGTTATGAAGTCTGCATCATCCCCATTTCTTATGGCACAATAGTATTCCATCACCTTCATATACCACAGCTTGTTCAGCCATTCCCCAATTGATGGGCATCCCTTTGCTTTCCAATTCTTGGCTACCACAAAGAGAGCTGCTATAAATATTCTTGTACATATGGGTCCTTTTCCCGCTTGCGTGATTTCTTTGGGATACAACCCTAGAAGTGGTATTACTGGGTCAAAGGGTATGAACATTTCTATAGCCCTTTGGGCATAGTTCCACACCGCCCTCCAAAATGGCTGGATCAGCTCGCAACTCCACCAGCAATGCAACAATGTTCCAATTTCCCCACATCCTTTCCAGCATTTATCATTCTCCTGATTTGTTATTTTAGCCAATCTGACAGGAGAGATGTGGTATCTAAGAGTTGTTTTGATTTGCATTTCTCTAATCAGCAGCGATCCAGAGCATTTTTCCATATGCCTGTAGATAGCTTTAATTTCTTCCTCTGAAAACTGCCTGTTCATATCCTTTGACCATTTCTCAATTGGGGAATGGCTTGTATTCCTATATATTTGGCTTAGCTCCCTGTATATTTTAGAAATGAGGCCTTTATCAGAGATACTAGTTGCAAAGATTTTCTCCCAATTTTCTGCTTCCCTCCTAATTCTTGTTGCATTGGCTTTTTTTGTACAAAAACATTTCAATTTGACATAATCAAAATTATCCATTTTGCATTTTGTAATGCTCTCTATCTCTTGTTGGGTCATGAATTCTTTACTTTTCCACAAATCTGATAAGTAAACTATTCCTTGCTTTCCCAAATTACTTAGAGTATCAACTTTTACTCCTAAATCATGAACCTATTTTGACTTTATTTTGGTATATGGTGTAAGATATTGGTCTATGCCCAGTTTTTGCCCTACCATTTTCCAATTTTCCCAACAGTTTTTGTGAAATAGTGAATTATTAGCCCAGAAACTGGCTTCTTTGGGTTTATCAAAGAGTAGATTGCTAAACTTGTTGATTTCACCTACTTGTGTACCTATCCTATTCCACTGATCCACACCCCTGTTTCTTAACCAGTACCAGGCAGTTTTGATGACTGCTGCTGTGTAGTACAGTTTAATATCTGGTGTGGCTAAACCACCATCCCTAGCATGTCTTTTCAGTAATATCCTAGATACTCTAGACCTCTTGTTTTTCCAAATGAATTTTGTTATTATTTTGTCCAGCTCAGTAAAAAAAAATTTTGGTAGTTCGATTGGTATGGCACTGAATAGATAGATTAATTTAGGTAGAATTGTCATTTTTATTATATTAGCTCGGCCTAACCATGAGCAACTGATATTTCTCCATTTATTTAGATCTGATTTTATTCGCGTGAAAAGTGTTTCATAGTTATGTTCATATAGGCCCTGGGTTTGTCTTGGCAAATAGACTCCCAAATATTTTATAGTGCCTTCAGTAACTTTGAATGGAATTTCTCTTTCTATCTCTTGCTGTTGGGTTTTGTCAGTAATGTATAGGAATGCTGAGGATTTATGTGGGTTTATTTTATATCCTGCAACTTTGCTAAAGTTGTTTATTATTTCAAGTAGTTTTTTACTTGATTCTCTAGGATTCTCTAGATAAATCATCATATCATCTGCAAAAAGGGATAGTTTAGTTTCTTCTTTTCCTATTCTAATTCCTTCAATTTCTTTTTCTTCTCTTATTGCTACAGCTAATGTTTCTAGAACCAAATTGAATAATAGGGGTGATAATGGACATCCTTGTTTCACCCCTGATCTTATTGGGAATGCATCTAGTTTATCCCCATTACAAATAATGCTTGTTGATGGTTTTAGGTAGATGCTATTTATAATTTTGAGGAAGGTTCCACTTATTCCTATGCTTTCTAGTGTTTTTAATAGGAATGGGTGTTGTACTTTGTCAAAGGCTTTTTCTGCGTCTATTGAGATGATCATATGGTTTTTGCTAGTTTTGCTAATAGTTTTCCAAATATTGAACCAGCCTTGCATTCCTGGAATAAATCCTACCTGGTCATGGTGTATTATTCTCGTAATGAGTTGCTGCAATCTTTTTGCTAATATTTTATTTAAAATTTTTGCATCAATATTCATTAGAGAAATTGGTCTATAATTTTCTTTCTCTGTTTTAACTCTACCTGGTTTAGGTATTAGTACCATATTTGTGTCATAAAAAGAATTTGGTAGGACTCCTTCTTCACCTATTTTCCCAAATAGTCTGCAAAGTATTGGAATTAGTTGTTCTTTAAATGTTTGATAGAATTCACATGTAAAACCATCTGGCCCTGGAGATTTTTTCCTAGGGAGTTCGTTGATGGCCTGCTCAATTTCTTTTTCTGATATGGGGTCATTAAGAAATTTCACTTCCTTCTCTGTTAGTCTGGGCAGTTTATGTTTTTGTAGATATTCATCCGTATCTCTAAGGTTGTCAAATTTATGGGCATACAGTTGGGCGAAATAATTCCAAATTATTGTTTTGATTTCCTCTTCATTGGAGGTGACCTCACCCTTTTCATTTTTTATACTGGTAATTTGATTTTCTTCTTTCTTTTTTTTAATCAAATTGGCCAAAGGTTTGTCAATTTTATTGGTTTTTTCATAAAACCAGCTCTTTGTTTTATTTATTAATTCAATAGTTTTCTTGGTTTCAATTTTATTAATCTCTCCTTTGATTTTCAGTATTTCTAATTTGGTATTTAATTGGGGGTTTTCAATTTGCTCTTTTTCTAACTTTTTCAGCTGTATGCCCAGATCATTGATCTCCTCTTTCCCTATTTTATTCATGTAGGCATTTAGAGATATAAAACTTCCCCTAAGAACTGCTTTTGCTGCATCCCATAAGTTTTGGTATGTTGTTTCATTATTGTCATTCTCTTGAATGAAATTATTGATTGTTTCTCTGATTTGATCTTTGGCCCACTCACTCTTTAGAATTAAATTATTTAGTTTGCAATTAGTTTTTAGCTTATTTTTCCATGGTGCTTTATTAAAAATGATTCTTATTGCATCATGATCTGAAAAGGATGCATTGACTACTTCTGCTTTTCTGCACTGGATTGTGAGGTTTTTATGCCCTAGTACATGGTCAATTTTTGAGTATGTGCCATGTACTTTTGAGAAGAAAGTATATTCCTTTTTATCCCCGTTCAGTTTTCTCCAGAGGTCTATCATATGTGCCTTTTCTAAAATTCTGTTTACCTCCTTAACTTTTTTCTTATTTATTTTGAGGTTAGATTTATCAAGTTCAGAAAGGGGGAGGTTGAGGTCTCCCAATATTATAGTTTTGCTGTCTATTTCTTCCTGTAACTCCCTTAACCTCTCCTCTAAGAATTTGTATGCCTTACCACTTGGTGCATATATGTTAAGCAATGATATTGCTTCATTGTTTATGGTGCCTTTTAGCAGGATATAATGTCCTTCCTTATCTCTTCTAATTAGATCTATCTTTACTTTTGCTTTGTCTGAGATTAGGATTGCTACACCTGCTTTTTTTACTTTAGCTGAGGCACAATATATTTTACTCCAGCCTTTTACCTTAACCCTATGTGTATCCCCCTGTTTCAGATGTGTTTCTTGTAAACAGCATATTGTAGGATTATGGTTTTTAATCCATTCTGCTATCTGCTTCTGTTTTGTGAGAATGTTCATCCCCTGCACGTTCAGGGTTATGATTTCTATCTGTGTCTTTTTCTCCATCCTAATTCCCCCTGTTTAAGCTTTTATTTCTCCCTTTCCCCTTCTCCTCCCCAACAAAGTTTTGCTTTTGACCGCCGCTTTCCTCAGTTAACCCTCCCTCTTTATTCCCCTCCCTTATCTAACCGTTACCCACTTGCTACTTCTCCTCTTCCTTCTGCCCTCCCCCCTCCCTTTTCCCCCCTTTCCCTCCCACTTCCCGTAGGACAAGTTAGATTTCTAAACTTATCAGAGTATGTTATTCCCTTCTTGAACTAGATCAGATGACAGTGACGCTCAAATACTGCTCTTCTCCTTCCCTTCTTTCCCTCTACTATAATATGTTTTTTTTGCCACTTCCTTTGGTGTAATTTACCCTTTTCTACAACCTTCTTACCACTTCCCTCATAGCCCTCCCTTTATATCTCTTATTTATATTTTATATCTTTACATCAGTTACTTTATACAGGCATTCACAACCTATGTATATCCCTTTCATTTGTCACAATAGTTGTACCATTCACAAGAATGACTTATATATGTATATGTATATATATATACATAAAAAACATACATAAGATGATATAATCCCACATAAAGATGTAAACAACCTAAGCTTATTGGTTAATGAAGTTTGTGGGGTTTTTCCCCCGGTTACCTTTTTATGTCTCTCTTGAGGTTTGTATTTGGAGATCAAATTTTCCATTGAGTTCTGGCCTTTTCATCAGGAAGGTCTGGAATTCCCTTATTTCATTGAATGTCCATCGCCTTGCCTGGAAAATTATGCTTAGTTTTGCTGGGTAGTTGATCCTTGGTTGTAGTCCCAGCTCCTTTGCCCTTCGGAATATCATATTCCAATTTCTCCTGTCTTTTAATGTGGAAGCTGAGAGATCCTGCGTGATCCTGACTGTAGTTCCACGATATTTGAATTGCTTCTTTTTGGCTGCTTGCAGTATTTTCTCCTTAAGTTTATAGCTCTGAAATTTGGCTATAATATTTCTTGGTGTTTTCAGTTTGGGATCTCTTTCAGGGGGTGATCGGTGAATTCTTTCAATGACTATTTTGCCCTCTGGTTCTAGGACCTCTGGGCAGTTGTCTTTGATAATTTCTTCGAAGATACTGTCAAGGCTCCTTTTTTCATCGTGGATTTCCGGTAGACCAATAACTCTCAAATTGTCTCTCCTGGATCTATTTTCCAGGTCAGTTGTTTTGCCAATCAGATATTTCACATTTTTTTCTATTTTTTCATTCTTTACATTTTGTTTTATTACTTCTTGATGCCTCATAGATTCATTAGCTTCCACTTGCTCAAGTCTAATTTTAAATGAGTTAGTGTTTACATTTTGCTTTTGAGCCTCCATTTTCAATTGGTTGATTTCACCTCTCAGGGTGTCCTTTTCTCTCTCTAGATTCTGAATCTCCATAGCCATTTCGCCAATCTTATTCTTTAGGGACTTGATTTCGTCAGTGGATTTTTTCTCCCTTTTTTCCATTTTTTCCATATTTTCTTTTAGCTCCCTAATTTGGTTTTTAAAATCCTCTTTTAGCTCTTCCAGCAGTGCTTTTTGGGCTGGAGACCAGATCATATTAGCTTTTGAGGTATCTGATGTATCTACCGTGTCATTGCTATCTTCTTCTACGTCGATATTTTGATCCTGCCTGTCTCCATAAAAAGAATCTATTGTCCTCGGTTTTTTTGTGTTCTTCTTCATGTTGGATTGCCTTTTGCTGGCGTTAGAACGAATTTCTATCTGTGAGTCTCAGGGCTTTCTGTCCCAGCTTTCTTATTCTGGGGGTTGTGAGTCTAAAATTATAACCTTCAGTTTCCTGAGGTGTGGGGGAGGGGTCTGGCTCCCTGGCGTCTCACTCCCTGTGGGTGCTCTCCAGCCCTTGCTTTTCAGCAATGGTCTCAGCTGTTTGACTGAGTTTGAGCTGATGACTGGCGCTTCCCCTGGGGGAGCAAGGTTACGTCTGGGCTCCTGGCTTGGCCCCCTGCCGACTCTTCCCCTCTGGGACTAATGAGCTTCTAGTATTTGTCCTGTGAAGCCCCGCTACTCTCTCCTCTGTTTCAGTTCTCTTTTTTTTTTTTTTTCCCGAGGAATTCTCTGGGTGAGGGGGGGAGGGGTTAGAGCCGCTTACCTAGCCACTGAGTCTTCCGGAAGTTCAAGAGGCCGAGATCCTGAGTTTTGCAAGCATCAGGAGTGGGTGTTTTCGCGGCTGGTGGCGTTGCGCTGCCTCTCGTCGCTCCCAGAGACTGCCGTCCTGTGTTGGGAGGCCTGGGGATCTCTGCCGGTTTCGGGTGCCCAGCTTTCTCCCAGCCCGTCTCCCACGTGGATTTCCCGGCCGGCCGCTTCCGCCTTGGTCTGGAGCAGCCCCGCACCGAGCACTCTCCGCGCCTGCAGGTTCGTTCCTCTGGCCTTTCAGACTCTCCCGGCTCGGAAATTTGCCCCACGCAGACTGCTCGCGGTTTCCGACTCTCTCAAATCTGCTCAAATTCACTTTTTTATGGGAATCTGACAGACCTTGTGAGAGAGCTCCGGTAAGAGGCTGCCTTCATGCGGCCATCTTGGCTCCGCCCCCACCCTTTCTTATCTTGAAACATTTTTTAGTGCAGAGAAGTTCAAAGAAACTTTTCCCATGTACCTTTAAGTCTTACTCCTGCTCAGATTACTGCCTTTTGAGTGGAGGTTATACCAAAACCCTGAGAACTCTAACTTTTCTCAGGCTTTCTTTCTCACATACCCTGTTTTCTCCCTGTTTTCAACATAAATCAATTTCCCCCTACCCCCAACTTAACTTTAACTTGTGGGTATTTCTCCTTACAATGGTAAACTTTAACCAGACCATAGACACACAGAACAAAATTGAATTGCCTGCTCTGCTCCCCCTCACTTTGCTCCAACCTGTTTCCTCAGGAATGCCAGTGCGATAGGGAGGAGCAAGGAGGAGTTTACTGACCATTCAGCTGGGCTGCAGCTGCTGCTGCTGACAGATTTCTCTCACTCATTCACACAGACACACACACAAAAACACAGACACAAACAGACACACAGAAACACACAAACACAAAACGGAGAGACACCCAGGGACAGAAATGAGAAACAGGTGGAGACCCGATGTCTCAGGCAGCCCGGTGGGATTGGTGTGTTTTTTCACTGAACACTATGCTGCGTTCGGTCCCAAATCCGCACCAGCACCAGAAGGGAATTCCCACCAGAAACCAGACTTACCTCCGGGGCTCTGGAACGTCTCAGAGGCTGGCCCCCTGGAGCTCTGGATCCACAAGAGTTCGAATAGGGGGCAGGTCGGCATTGGGGGGTGGGTTAGTTCTCCTCCGTGGTGAGCTCCGGGGCTTTGGAACGGGGCTCTGGAACATCTCAGAAGCCGGCTCCCCTGGAGGTCAGGATGAGCAAACACCTGCCACCTGAGGACAAGACCCCTCCTTGCCCTGGTCTCGAAGTAAAGACTCAAATCGAACAGCCCCGAACAGGGGTAGGGTCAGGGTATTTAAAGGGAAAAAACACAAACTGATTTCCGTGGAGATGGGAACACAAACAATGGGACAAGCTGGGGCAGGATTATTTCCATGGAGATGGGAGCACAAACTGTGGGCAAACTGGGGCAGGCTTATTTCCATGGAGATGGGAGCACAAACTGGGGGGGAGCTGGGGCAAGATGGAGGTTAAACTAGGGGGCACAACAACTGTACCGTACCATTCAATCCCCCTCACATAAATGGGACCCAAATTCTTTTGTGGTGAGGGATGAAATTGCTGAAATTGCTTCCTGCTGCCAAGGGGTTTAGAGCTGCCCGTGCCTCGATGGGTCCAGTCCAAGGGGTACATAGTCTGAGAAGTGATCTGGAAGTTGATGACTTGGACCCTGGAGGAGAGAAACCTGGCAAGGAGGTTAAGCAGACAGGGACCAAACAGACAGTATAAGAGTATGGAGAAAGGGCAATTTCCCTGGTATAAAAGACAATTTCCCTGGAGGGAATTAAAGATAACTATTTTGTACCTAGCTCCCCTAACCACTTGCTCTGTGTACCACACTTCTTTGGGGTTCAGGAGTGTGTAGCACACCCAAAGAATTAGGTCAGGGGTATCTAAGAACAAGGTTTGATATTTGGTGAGCCTGTGGCTAGCCAACCACTGGTGACTCTATGCTTCAAGGATGCTCTGAACTGGATGGAGAGTCAAAGTTTTCAGGGACTGGTTAGCTAGATATTTAGAAGCTTCCTCAATTAGAGTGGCTGTAGCAGCTACTCTAATTGTTTTGACAAATAAGCAACTGGCTTGGGGTCAGGTCCTAAGGACTGAATTAGGACTTCCAAATCCTGTGCTCTACTTTCGTCAACATACAGAGTGAAAGGTTTTTCTAGATTGGGTAGAATTAATGCTGGATTGCTGGTCAACTTAGTTTTCAAGGTCTCAAAAGCTTTAGCCTGGTTGGGGCTCCACTCTAGAGGTAGTGAGTCAGGGCCTTGAGTAGCAACTAGTGGTAGTAGCCCCTCCCAGGCCTTGGGTTTAATTAGATGTTGAAGGCAATGGGGTAACACTTTAGGATCTTGGAGGGGAAATATGGCTGGGGTTGAAGAAGCAGTTTGCCCAGTAATTCCCTGATCCCAAACAACTGGCTCAACTGTCTCCCACACTTCTGGAGGAACATGGGGAGGTCTGATAAGCATAGGGAAAAGGGAGCTGGGAGGTCTAACTAGAGAAAATTGGCTACCCAATTTCAACATCAGGTCCCTTCCCAACAAGGGGGTAGGGCCAGAGGAGAATGTAAGGAAGGAGTGTTCAAATAACAGATCCTCTATTAGGCAGGGTAGCGGGTATGTCTGGAGACATCCCTTAATTTCTCCTTCGATTCCCATGACATGACAGGTTGAGGGGCATATAGGGCCAGAGTAATTCATTAAAACAAGAGAACATAGCCATGATAAAGTGGGTAACCTTACCTTTAGCCTTGGTTTTGTCTGGGGCTTGGTGACAGAGGTGGAGAAAGTGGGAGCATGGTTAAGCCCCAGGCTGTCCCTACCATTTGAGTCTTGAAAAGACTGGAGGACAGGGTACTGGGAGGCAGCTCTATCACTTTTGCAACCTCAGGCATAATCCTTCCTCCAAAGTCCCTTCTGGTTACATGCTGGGCATGGTCTTGGAGGCGTCAATCCTGCGGACTTCCTCTGGAGGGCATCCTAGAGGGGCAGTCCTTGGACCAGTGATCCTCCTTGTGGCATTGAAAGCAGGTTTCCTCGCTGCTGAAGTAGACAAGGTTCCTCCAAGGGGGTGCCCTAGAGGGCTGCTCCTTGGGACTTTTCCTGGCCATGGCAGCAGCCAGGAATTGAGCATGTTCTCTGTCTCTAGCCTTTTCCCTGTGTTCTCTTTCCTCTGCTGCAACTAGGTCCCTTTTGCTGAGAACTCCAAAGGCTGTCTCCAGTAATTGGGCCTGAGGGGTTTGGGGTCCAGTTGCCAATTTCTGCAGTTTCCTTCTAATATCTGTGGCAGACTGATTAATGAGATATATACTAAGGATTGCTATCCCTTCTGTAGAATCAGGATGAAATTTGCATATTTCTTAATAGCTTCTACTAGCTGGTCTTGGAAAAGGGCAGGGTTTTCCTTTTCTCCCTGAGTAATTTCCCTAATTTTTGAAAATTTATTTGCTTTTGAAATGCTGTTCTTAGGCCTTCTAACAGGCAAATTACCATGTGGTCTCTCTTTCCCCTATCCTCACTCTTTTGATAATCTCATCCTGGATCACTAGTGGGAACAGCAGCTGTTCCTGGGGGATATTTTGTGGGGTCATTTCTAGCCAAACAATTCCCAAATTTTTGGGCTTGTTCCCAGATTCTCCTCTTTTCCTCAGTAGTACAACAGGTGGAGAAGAGGATATGGCAAATTACTCCAAGAAAGATTGAATTGTAGGGACAGATCCCTAAAACCCTCAGTAAACTTAGTGGGGTCTTCTGAGTATTGCTCCAGTTTCTCTTTAACCTGAATGAGATCTGAAATGGAGAATGGAACATGGACTCTAATTGTTCCTCTGAGTGAGGCAGGCACTTCCCTCAGGGGAAAAAGTCCTGAAGGCACTGTGGGGACAGGGGGTTGGGGAGGGAGTTAGGAAGTCCCACTTCTTGTGAGGGAAGGGCTAGGGAATGCTGGCTGATCTGTATTAGACCGCAAGGCCAGGGGAGGAGGTACTGCCATGGGGGCAGGGCCCAAGGCTGGAACCTGAGTAGGGGTCACTTAGGGGGAAGGGGCCACAGAAGGAGCCACAGGCAGATCCTTGGCTGGGACCTGAGCAGGGGTTGCCAAGGGGGGAGGGGCCCATGGGAGGAGGTGCAGGGAAGGAGGCAGGAAAAGAGGGGGGTTGGGCTAGAGGAAAAGGGAAGGGAAAGCAAGGGAACTAGGGGGTGACCAAGGAAGGGGGAGCACAGGAAACAAGGGAGTTCAGGGGAGGTTGGGGAGCAGGAGGAGGGGATGGGCCCAAAGTCCTGGGGGGCATAAGAAGGGGGTCATCCAAAATGTCCCGTTGACCCCCATTGCCCCTTTGTGAGGGGGCTCTAGCTATGAGCATTTTACAATCTTTTCTGAGAACGGGGTTCTGAGAGAGCTCGACGAAGGCCATTATGTAGGAAATTTCTATCCATTTTCCTTCTCGGCAGCAGTGCAAGAGAATATTATGTTGTAAAGTTCCAAAAATGGGCCACGTTTCATGGCCCTCTAGGTGATACAGTGGCCCTCTAGGCCAAACAGTGTTTCTTTTTCTTTTTAGGTTCTTTAGAGAAACTAAATTTTTTCCAATTTTGTAAAAGGCAACCCAAAGGCGAATTTTGGGGGATTGAAAAGGATTGACCCATTATAGGTGTGGGGGCTGGAAGTCCCTTCCTCCGTAAAGGAGAAGCTAGGAATAAGCATCAAAACATGACAATGAACAAACACAGAAAGGTACCTGAAGTTTTCCCAAGTCCCTAGAGCTGAGAGAAATGAGAGAACTGGGCATGTACTTCCAGACAGGAGGTTTATCCTTGTCCTCTATGCTTCAGAAGGTGTGCCCAGGTCCATGGCCTCCAACATAACCACTGCACTGAGAGCCTGAAAGCATCAGGCTGAGTACAAGACAGCCTCATAACTGTCTGTTTTAATGAGACCTGGGAAGTCAGGCCTGAAAAGCACCTCCAAAATGACTGGAGAATGAGAAGGAGATGGGAAGAGGAGAAGGCTTACATACCTTCCAGTCTTGGCTGGAGAAGAACTTGAGATTAACAGTATTCCCAGTTTCAGGGAATCATAGGTTGAGGTTAACCAAAATGATGAGGTTAACGAGCCATGTGTTTTTAGGGGTGCTCGAGACCCCAAAATACCGATGCACCAATTCCTGCCAAATGAATTCAACTCATGACTTCTCACAGCCAAAGAAAACAAAGTTTATTGAAGATTCACTATATTGGGTAGACTCTTAGGGAGCCTGAGCATTTGTGACACTAATGCCAGCAGGACAGATCAATTTGAGTTTAGCTAGATTGAATCTGAGCCAAAGCAATTGTTTATAAGGAAATGTTAATCCTACTTAAGAACAAAACTTTTTAAGGCACCTGGAAAAACTCATTTTAGCATAAATATGAATAATCCATAAATATATCAATGAATAAAACAAATCATCTCAAAGCATTCTGGAAAGTCACAAAGAACATTGTAACTCAACCTTCCTCCCCCCCATTCTAATTAGTTTCAGGGTCTTTCATCCTTCTCAATGCTCAACTTACTCACAGAAAGCAGCTAACACACTTGAAAAATCTGATGTGGTATATAGGGCAGCTAGGTAACACAGTAGATAGAGTACAGGGCCTAGAGTCAGGAAGACTCATCGTTCTGAGTTTGAATCTGGCTTCAGACAATTACTAGCAGTGTGACACTGGGCAAGTCACTTAACCTTGTTTGCCTCACTTTCCTCATTTGTAAAATGAGCTGGGGAAGGAACTGGCAAACCACTCTAATGTCTTTGCTGAGAAAACCCCAAATGGGGTCATGAACAGTTGCACATGATTGAAATAACTCAATGACATAATTGGTATTATCTTTGGTACATGCTTTGAACCTGTTAATGTTTACATGACATTTTTAATGGAAATCAGTTGTGTTTTCCTAGATAATGCCCATGGAATTTTTCAAGCATGTTTCTATGGAGGGGCTTAGTGAAGGGATTCTTTTTCCCCATTAATAATTTTTTTTTTATTTTTAGTTTACAACACTCAGTTCCACAAGTTTTTGAGTTCCAAATTTTCTCTCCCTCCCTGCGCCCCAAGACAGTATGTAATCCAATCAATGTAAGTTCCTTCACATTGAACTTATTTATATAATAGTCCAGTTGTACAGAAAAGTTATAACCAATGAAATGAATCATGAGAAAAAAAAGAAACCAAAAAAGAGAGCAAATAGTTTGCCTGAATCTGCATTCAGGCTCCACAGATCTTTTTTCTGGATGTCCATAGCTTTTTCCATCTTGAGTCTTTTGGAGCTGTTTTTGTACCTTGTTGAGAGGAGTCAAGTCTATCAAAGTTAGTCCTTACAGATACTGTGTGTCTGTAATCATGTATAATGATCTCCTGGTTCTGCTCTCCTCACTCAGCATCAGTTTATATAAATCATTCCAGGTTATAATGTCTGTTCCCCATTTCTTACAGCACAGTAGTATTCCATTACATTCATATACTACAATTTGTTTAGCCATTCCCAAATTGATAGGTATCCTCTTGATTTCCAATTCTTTGCCACTACAAAAGGAGCTGCTATAAATATTTTTATACTTACAGGTCCCTTTCCCACATGTATGATCTCTTTGGGATATAGCCCTAGAAGTGGTATTGCTGGATCAAAGGGTATGCACATTTTTATAGCCCTTTGTGCATAGTTCCAGATTACTCTCCAGAATGGCTGGATCAGTTCACAACTCCACCAGCAATGTAACAATGTTCCAATTTTCCCATATCCTCTCCAGTATTTATCATTTTCCTGTTTTGTCATGTTAGCCAAACTGACAGGAGAGATGTGGTACCTAAGAGTTGTTTTGATTTGCATTTCTCTAATCAATAGTGATCTAGAGCATTTGTTCATATGACTATAGATATCTTTAATTTCTTCCTCTGAAAACTGCCTGTTCATGTCCTTTGACCATGTCTCAATCGGGGAATGACTTGTATTCCTATAAATTTGGCTCAGTTCCCTATATATTTTAGAGATGAGGCCTTTATCAGAGACACTGGTTGTAAAGATTCTTTCCTAATTTTCTACTTCCCTCCTAATCTTTGTTGCATTGGCTTTGTTTATACAACAGCTTTTCAATTAAACATAATCATAATTATCCATTTTGCATTTTGTGATGCTCTCTATCTCTTATTGGGTCATGAATTCTTCCCTTTCCCATAAATCTGACAGGTAAACTATTCCTTGTTCTCTCCAATTGCTTATAGTATCAGCCTTTATTCCTTAATCATGAACCCATTTTGACTTTATTTTGGTATATGGTGTAAGATATCGGTCTATGCCTAATTTATGCCATACTATTTTCCAATTTTCCCAGCAGTTTTTGTGACCCTGCTATCTAATTTCAATGTATTCATGGCAAGTAGACAGCATGTGTTTGCATTATGGACAGCTAGGTCAAAAGAAACATGTTGTTTGGGACTTTATTTTTTTTGTAGGGTATATAAATACCACTTGGTGCTCACTAGAGAAGGGATTATGCTGGCCAAATTGGTTGACTTCCTCTGATGAATGATAGATTTTCAACAGAGACACCACTGGCCTATAAAAGAGACCTTACCCAGAAGAGACAGCCTTCTGGGCCAGACAAAATCAATCCATTTACCAATAATTGTTAATGCCTACTAGTGACAGACTCAGGGCAGCTAGGTGGTGCAGTGGATAGAGTGACAAGCCCCAGGTCAGGAGTTAGACTTACGTTATTGACCAAATGTTTCCCATTTACAAGCATACTGAACTACCACAGGTTTTCTGTCTTTGCTCAAGACTTCACATATGTGATGGTTTTAGTGATCGTGAGCTCTCCTCCTCGTAGTTTTAGTAGTCATTGTAGGCTTTTAACTTACCTTATGTGGTACTATTGACATTCTGGAATCATGGAGTTGAAGCCACTATTTCTTTGAGCTGAGTATGGTCAAGTACAATCCTGATAGTTTCATAGGGTCTAGAGTCAGAAGGAGATGTACATGCCATTTTCTCATTTTACAGATAAGGAAATTGAGACCTGGAGAGGTTAAGTGAGTTATTCAAGGTCACACAGAAAAGAAGTGGAAAATCTGGGGTCTGAAACTAGGTCTTCCAACGACAAATCTTGAAAGCGAGCTCTCTTTTGGACATTTAATAAGCATTCGCTAACTAGAGCAACATATTCAGGGTAGAGTGGAAATCGAGCAGTTGGGTGGCACAGTGGATAGAATGCCAAACCTGAAGTCAGGAAGGCTCATCTTCCTGCATTCAATTCTGGCCTCAGATACTAACTAGATGTATGGCCCTGGACAAGTCACTTAGCCATGTTTGCCTCAGTTTTCTCATTTGTAAAATGAGTTGGAGAAAGAAATGGCAAACCACTTTACTGTCTTTGGCAAGAAAACCCCAAATGGGGTCACAAAGAGTTGGACATAACTGAAAAATGATTGAACAATAGAGTGGAAATCTCACATAGAGTTGTTGAGACCCTGAGTCAGTGGAACATTAAAACAAGACACCTTGCAACCTCCTCCTCTAAACTAGCATGCAAAAAAGAACTTTTAAGATCTATTTCGGTTCCTGGCTTTTATAATATTTCTTAAACCAATTTACCTACTGAGAAGCCATGAAATTGGACTGTAACATTTAACCCAGAGAATGGGTGAGGAAGAATTCATGTGCCATGGTAACAGGTGAAAACCATAAAAAATCAGTATAAGAAAATAAGTAAAAAAGGACCATGAAAGAAGGTCCAACATACTGAAATTATTACATTTGTATTTCTTCTTTAGTTCCTCTAGGATAAGATACACTTGATCAGCCAAGATGTGTGGGGTAATATCCTCATTGTAATGTTTTGGTATATTATTCCATTGTCTTACAGGGTCTACTATTAATGATTATATATAGAGTGCTTTAATGTTTGCAATGTGCTTTACATTCATTATTGGAATTTAAGTCTTGCAACAATCCTGCTTGGAAAGAGGAGAGCATGGTGGAGAACATTTGAATCACTCAAGATCAATGGAGGAGGAAAACAGAAGTGATATTGTCATATGAGCATATTATAGACCATCTGTACAAAAGGAAGAAAAGATGAAAAATTAAGTACGTGTATTGGAATTTGGCATGGGGGCCTGATTGAGTGGGGAGGGAGTGCTTCAGCTACTTAGTTATCTGCTTGTAGTGTCAGTTCTACCAAAGCAGAATTACTGATAATTTTTTGACTTGCCTTACTAATAGTTTCATTCCACAACTGGTGGATTGATTTTGACCAGAAAAAAGGACTCTGGTGAAATAGAAAGGATAACATGTGGATAAATAAGTCACCTTTCCACTTTAGAATTCATGAAAGAGAATAAGAAAGTCAGTTATAGTCTGATATTTAAGTTAGATTTGAGAAGAGTAGGTTTCAAATAGTTCAGAGAAAGGAGGGCGAGGATCCCGTGACCTAATGGGTGGGAAAAATCTTCAAATCTAAATTGCTATTACAAACTTTAAGATTGAGATTTGAATCCAGGGCTTTGAACCCTGGATCTAGTGATATTTTCAGTGGACCCTTATGTCTTGTCAGCTTAGATGATTAACTTAAATCAGTGAACCAAGTCATCAAGAATTAAATACAATTAGCCATACAAAAAGGCCATCAGAATTAGCTGATAAGTGGGGATTCTGGCAAAAGTGTCTGGTGGTGCAATGGATAAAATGCTGTGTTTGGAATCAGGAGGAACTGAGTTCAGAATGCAATCTCAGACACTTACTAGCTGTGTGACCCTGGGCAAGCCACTCAACATCTGTTTTCCTCAGTTTCCTCAACTGTACATAGGGATCATGGAGAAGGAAATGGGAGACCACTCTGGTATTTTTGCCAAGAAAACCTCATAAATGAAGTCACGAAGAATCGAAATGACTTAACAACAACAAACGTGACTCTACCACCTATAAATATTCAGTGTCAGGAGTGAAGTAAGCTTAGAGAGAGAGTGTCAAAAGAGGAGATCTAGTCTGGATTTTTAGCACCAAAACTGGGGCACATGGTTAAAAAGTATGTGATCAAGTAGAAGCCAAGTAATCAGTCTTATGAATACATGATCTATACAGGGTATTCCAAATAGTAGTTTTAATATATCAAAGCTTTAAGTTAGTTGCACTTTTGAGATACCTTGTATCTGCATATAAACTCCATTTTTTTTTTTTTTTTGCTTTTTGGCAGGGCAAATTGGGGTTAAGTGACTTGCCCATGGTCACACAGCTAGTACATGTGTCAAGTGTCTGAGGCCAGATTTGAACTCAGGTCCTCCTGACTCCAGGGCCGGTGCTCTACTCACTGCGCCACCTAGCTGCCCCTACTCCATTTTGCAAATGAAAAAAAATTGAAGGCGAGAAAGGTTCAATAATTCATCAAAGGCCGAATTGCAAGTAAAATAGCAGGCCTCTCTATCATCTATCATCTGTTACAATTTATATATAGATATGAAAATATAGATATCTAAAGTTCATTTCCTTTGAATCCATTAAATTTAAGTAGGTAAAATAAGAAAATGCCCACAGCACATTTTTCTTCCTCCTAATTGTTCTACATGACTACAATGTTGTAACCAGAATGGCCTTTGTTTTCTTTGAATGACTCAGCTTACCTCATTGAGCCTCTGGACACTGTGGCTTGCTCTTCCGGGGCAGGAAGACCAAAGAGCATGCCGGGAAGCAGACAATTTCCTGTGTGATGAGTCATGGGGCTGGCTGAAGGGAGGTGTTAACGCCTACGCTAGGGGGAGGGGACAAGTCAAGAACCAATCGGCCCTGGTCATTCAGGTGGTGGTTGATGATGTCAAAAACTCCATAAGAGGGGAGAGGACAGCTTGAAGCTCTCTCTTTCCTTTTCTGGTTGGTGTGGGAAGCGGCAGCAAGCAAGCGTGACTCTGGGCCAGCCCTTGCTCTCGGGCTGAGCCCAGATGTTGGTAACTATGAATTGTATTGGGTCTGTCTGTTGATATTTGTAATTTGTCTGTATTTTGGTTTTGAGGTTCAGGGTGCTGGTTTGTTTTTCCCCCGAACTAAATGAATGTTTTGAACCTCAGGGTGCTGGTTTTTCCCCTGAAGTAAGTCAATGAATCTGTATTTGGTCTGTCTCTTGATGCTTGTCTGTATGCTCCCCTGAACTAACTGAATGCTAACTGAATGCTGGCGTTTTCCCCCGAACTAAATGATTGTTGTCTGTATGCTAACTGAATGCTGGATTAAAGTAAGCTGGTCAACCCCTTCCACCGTGCTTTCCTTGTTTAAGCAGATAAAAAGAACCTGTGCTTGTCCCGGCAGCCTCCTGGGTCCCGGCAGCCCTCTGGTGCCAGCTGTGGAGGAGGGATCTTACTCCCCCAGAGAAGCTGCTAGCTGGGTTGTTAAAACAAATGTACACTATGAATGTTTTATTAAATGAAACTTTGATTAAATGAAACTTTGATTAAATATTTTTCATTAATGAACTTGTCAAGTGCTATATTCTCTACAATACAAATTCAACATCTGTCAGTCTGTATGATTTATTTCTGTTGCACATTAATTTGGTGCTTGCAAATGGGATCCAAACTTGGCCCTCTTGCATCATGAATAAAGGCCTTCACAGCAAAACAAGGTATTTCAGAAGAGTTTTCATCTTTCATGGTTGTCAGTGAACACTAGAATATTTAGGGACTTTGGAAGCTTGCTTAGGAAACTATGTTCTTAAGAGACATCATGAGTGAGACCAAATAACAATGACAACTTTTTGCTACTTGCATTAACCATAAGCCTTACAGTTTGCAAGTGGATTATAAGATTTATGCATGTTAAATTTTATACAAGGCTGTATTAAACTGATATTTATAAGATCTTGAACTAGAAGAGATTATGGAAATAATATAGACATTAAGATCGCACAGTGGGTAGACCATGGGGACCTGGAGTCAAGAAGATTTGAGTTCAAATTCAGCCTCAGACTCTTACTAGCCATGTGACCCTGGACAATTCACATGACCTCTCTATGCCTGTTTCCTCATCTGTCAAATGGGGATAATAATAGCAATTACCTCCCAGAGTTGTGAGGATTAAATGAATTAATATTTGTAAATCATTTTGAGAACCTTAAAGTCCTACATAAATGCTATTTATCATGATGATGATGATGATGATGTTTTAACCCCATTTTACAGATGTGAAGTGTTTTCTTTTACTTTATTACTGAAACTTAAATTCATAATAAGAAAAGAGAAACATATTATAAACTTAAATATTGAAACTTAAATACAAACTAAGAAAAGAAAAAAGCATGTAATATGCACAGCAGAACATGAGTATTAAAAATATATAGCAATAAATTTCCATTTCAAGAAAGCCCGTATAATAAGTACTACATATTGTGTTGAGAACTGTCCATCTTTTCTTTGCTTCCTTGTTTGTTTTCTTTTGTTCTCTACTGTGCACTTTTTACTTTGTTCTTTTTCTCCCTTCCTTCCCCTCTCCCAGAAAGCTACAATTAAGCATGGATATATTATAGATTTATAGAAACACAAATCCGCATATCCACATACATACATACATACATATATACATATATAAGTGTATACTTTCCGTAACAAATTTTACTTCTGATCTTTGTTTTTCTGTTTGTGCATATCTCTTATTTCCTATTCCTCCTAATTCCTCTACTTTACTTCTATCCTCGAACCTGCCTTCCTATTATTTAACCTACCCCACCTCCAAACATCCCTCTCTTATTCTCCTTCACCTTCCCCTCTGTCAATCCTTCCCTTATCCTCCCAAGGGTCCCTCCCTTGTTTTCCCATTCCCAGTAATCTTAACACCATTCTATACCTTTTATTTGACCTATTCCCCCATCCTCCCCTCTAGAGATCCCTTCCCTTATCTTCTCCCCCCTTCCTACCCCCTTAGCGTTTTATTTCTTCTTTAATTTAGAAGACTTTTATATTCTTCTAGATATATATGTATTATTCCTTCTTGAACCCATTCCAGATGAAAATAGGTTTCCAGAACTAATAGTCCTCCCTCATCTAATTTCTCTGTATCAGCTCTTCCTCTTGCACCTCATTTGTACAAAATAATTATCTTTTTAGCTGTTTCTAAAGGATTTTATTTTTTAAAGTCAAATCAAACTCTGGTCTACCCCAATATTTTTTATGAACTACTCAATTACTAATAACAATTTAAGACATAGGTTTTACATTTTACATACATAACAGTTAAATAATCTGTCCTCATTGAGTCCCTATTGAGTCTTTGGTATATACCTTATATTTCTCTTGGTTTTCGAATCTTCCAATAAGTATAGGTTTGTTTTTTAAAACAAAGTCCTAAAAGTCTGACAGTTCATTAAATGTCCATTTTTTTCATTGAGGATTATGCTTAGCTTTGGTGGGTATAATATTTTTGCCTGGGACACTAGTTCTTTTGCTCTTTGATATATAGTATTCCAAGACCTGTGGTCTTTCAGTGTCACCACCGCTAGGTCTTGTGTGATTCTAATTGTGGCATAACCATTTTAAAATTGTCTGTATGCTCCCCTGGGGGTTTCAGAAATTGACTATAATATTCCTATGGGTTTTCCTCATAGAATCTCTTTTAGGTGGTGATTAGTGGATTTTCTCCAGTTCTGCTTTCTCCTAATTATTTCTTGTATCATCATATCAAGATTCATTTTTTGATCATATTTTTCAGATAGTCTGATTATTCTTAAGTTTTCTCTTCTTGACCTGTTTTCTGGATCAGTTGTTTTTGTTTTTTTTTAAGATTAATTTATTTTTAGTTTTCAACATTCATTTCCACAAGATTTTGAGTTCCAAATTTTGTCCCCATCTCTCCCCTTCCCTCTCACCCTAAGATGGCATGCATTCTAACTACCCCTTTCCACAGTCTGCTCTCCCTTCTATCACACCACTCTCCCCACCATCCCCTTCCCCCTTACTTTCTTGTAAGGCAAGATAGATTTCTATACCCCATTGCCTGTATATCTTATTTCCAAGTTGCATGTACAAACAATTTTTAACATGTGTTTTTAAAACTTTGAGTTCCAAATTCTCTCCCTTCTTCCTTCCCCACCCACCATCATTGAGAAAGCAAGCAATTCAATATAGGTTATGCATATATTGTTATGCAAAACACTTCCATAATAGTCATGTTGTGAAAGACTAACACTATTTCCCTCCATCCTATCCCATCCCCCATTTATTCAGTTTTCTCTTTTGACCCTGTCACTTTTCAAAAATGTTTGCTTCTGACCAACCTCTCCCCCTACTATGCCCCGCTTCTATCATCTTTCCCCATTTTATCCCCTTCCCCCCTACTTTCCTGTAGGGTAAGCTACCCAATTGAGTGTGTATGTTGTTCCCTCCTTAAGCCAAATCCAATGAAAGTAAGGTTCACTCATTCCCTTTTACCTCCTCCCTCTTCCCTTCCATTATAACAGCTTTTTCTTGCCTCTTTTATGTGAGATAATTAACCCCATTCTATCTCTCCCTTTCTCCTTCTCCCAATATATTCCTCTCTCACCCATTAATTTTATTTTTTTAGGTATCGTCCCTTCATATTCAACTCACTCTATGCCTTCTGTCTGTACATATGTGTATTGCCTTCAACTACCCTAAAACTGAGAAAGGTCTCATGAGTTACAAATATGATCTTTCCATGTTAAACTTTTAAACAGTTAAACTTTAATAAGTCCCTCATGATTTCCCTTTCCTTGTTACCTTCTCATGCTTCTCTTGATTCTTGTATTTGAAAGACAAATTTTCTATTCAACTCTGGTCTTTTCATCAAGAATCCTTGAAAGTTCTCTATTTCATTGAAAGTCCATAGTTTGCCCTGAAGCATTATATTCAGTTTTGCTGGGTAGGTGATTCTTTGTTTTAATCCCAGCTCCTTGGACCTCTGGAGTATCATATTCTAAACCCTCCAGTCCATTACTGTGGAAGCTACTAGATATTTTGTTATTCTAATTGTGTTTACACACTACTTGAATTGTTTCTTTCTGGCCTCTTGCAATATTTTCTCCTTGACCTTTGGAACTCTAGAATTTGGCTACAATATTCCTAGGAGTTTTCCTTTTGGGATCTTTTTTCAAGAGGGGATTGGTGTACTCTTTCAATTTCTATTTTACTCTCTGGTTCTGGAATATCAGAAAAATTTTCCTTGATAATTTCTTGAAAGATGATGTTTAGGTTCTTATTTTGGTCATGGCTTTCAGGTAGTCCAATAATTTTTAAATTATATATCCTGCATCTATTTTCCAGGCCAGTGTTTTTCTTTTCTTTTTTTATGTAAAAAGAAATTTTTTCACTTTTTTGCATTTGTTTTTAGAGCTTTGAGTTCCAAAATGTCTCCCTTCTTCCCTCCCCACCCACCTTCCTTGAGGAGGGATGCAATTCAATATAGCTTATACATGTATTATTATGCAAAATGCTTCCATAATAGTCATGTTGTGAAAGAGTACTATATTTGTGTCCATCCTATCCTGTGCCCCTTTATTCGGTCTTCTCTGTTGACCCTGTCCTTTTTCAAAAGTGTTTGCTTTTGACTACCTCCTCTCCCAATCTGCCCTCCCTTCTATCATCCCCCACTTATGCTCTCCCCCCTAATTTCCTGCAGGGTAAGCTACCCAATTAAGTCTTTATGTTATTTTCTCCTTAAGCCAAATCTGATGAGAGCAAGATTCACTCATTTCCTTTCACCTGCCCCTCTCTTCCCTCCCATTATAACAGATTTATCTTGCCACTTTTATGTGAGCTAATATACCCCATTCTATCTTTCCCTTCTCCTTCTCCCAACACATTTCTCTATCATCCCTTACTTTTATTTTTTAAGATCTCATCCCTTCATGTTCAACTCACCCTGTGACCTCTGTCTATATATATATGTATATTCCCTTCAACTACCATAATACTGAGAAAGGTTTCATGAGTTACAAATATCATCTTTCTGTGTAGGAATAAACTGTTCAAATTTAGTAAGTCCCCTATGAATTCTCTTTCCTGTTTACCTTTTCATACTTCTCTTGATTCTTGTATTTGAAAGTCAAATTTTCTATTCAGCTCTGGTTTTTTCATCATTGAAAATCCATAATTTGCCCTGAAGTATTATACCCAGGTTTGCTGTGTAGATGATTCTTGCTTTTAATCCTAGCTCCTTTGACTTCTGGGATATCATATTCCAAACCCTTTGATTAGTTAATGTAGAAGCTACTAGATCTTGTGTCATCCTGATTGTGTTTCCATATTACTCGAATTGTTTCTTTCTGGCTGCTTGCAACATTTTCTCCTGGACCTGTAAACTCTGGAATTTGGCTAAAATATTCCTAGGAGTTTTCTTTTTGGGATCTTTTTCAAGAGGTAATTGGTGGATTCTTTCAATTTCTATTTTACTCCCTGATTCTAATGTAACAGGGCAGTTTTCCTTGATAATTTCTTGACAGATGATGTCCAGGCTCTTTTTTTGATCATGGCTTTCAGGTAGTCCAATAATTTTTAAATGATCTCTCCTGGATGTATTCTCCAGGTCAGTGGTTTTTCCAAAGAGATATTTCACATTGTCTTCCATTTTTTTCATTCTTTTGGTTTTGTTTTATAATTTCTTGATTTCTCATAAAGTCACTAGCTTCCACTTTCTCCATTTACCCCAGTACTGTGTTTCAACAATCTGGCTAGCAGCTGCTTGTGGGGGTGAAAAACCAACGCAAGCCCAGCAACAAGAATGCTGCCAGCATAGGTTCTTTTGATCTGCTTTACCAAGGAAAGCAACGTTAAGGGGTTAACAAACTTACTTTAATGCAGCATACAAATACCATTCACTTAGTTGCCCTGAACTTCAGAGCAAAATAAAAAAACAAAGTACAAACATCGACAGACAGACCTTGTCTGCTTCAAATCCCAATACATAGTTACCAGAGTTTAACAAAGTCCCAGCGTCTGGGTTTACAAGCTGGAGGGCTCTTAGGTACAGCTGCCTGGAGTCTTCGCATCAGCATGCCACCAAGAGTGAGTGCCCTGAGCAAATGGCTCTGTCTTCCCTTTTTTATACAGTTTCAGACGTTATCAAACGTCATCTGAGTGACCAGAACTTAGGCTCCTATGATTGGCTCTGGAGTTAGCACCTCCCCTTAGTACCCTGGGAGCTTCACACCCACATAGGCTTAGCACCCAGTAAGACTCAATGAAATACACTGAATTAATCAAAGGAGGCAAAGGCCAAAATCTTCAAGGATCCCCAATACAGACTGCCACCCAGGACTGTGGCCCAGATCCAAGCAGGTGAAGTAGCAATTTGGATTTGAAGATCTTTCCCACCCATTAATAGGCCATGTGACCTGATTACATGTCAGCAAGCCCAAGACATATATAGTGGGAGGAGCTTCCTTACAGGAAAAGGAAGTTATGTCACAGGAAAATGCTGAGAGAGAGAGAGATGTTATGGCCGCTAATGGCCGCCCTTTTGATTGTTAGAACTGAACAGGCTGACTTAGCTGTACTGTGAGTTTGTTTTGGGGAAAACTCTAGCAGGGAGTCAGAGAAGTTTTGGGATTTTGTTATGTGGTGTTTTAATTTCCTTGTTGTTATGATAAAGTGGGCTGACTGTCTGTGGGAGCTGAACATTTGGTTATGGAATATGACTTTCCAGTGTCTGAATAAATGTTATACTTCTTTTACCTTCTTTATGGAGAGTCTCTCATACCTTGCAATAGAAAACTACATAGGCAAATTCATGATTGTTGTTGATGTTCTGTCTACTGCCTTACTGATACAGCAGGGCAAAGCAAGAGAATACTGCCTCAGTGCCACAAAGAGATCTCTGCACTCCCACTCTGATCATGCTTGATCCACCCCCCATCTGTAGCCCAGGAGATCTGGAAGCAGCTACTGCTGTTCCTGTTGCCATTGCTGCGGCCATCTTCACCACACCAGGGCTATGGCCAGACTCTGTCCTTCTCTTACCCAGGTCCAACAGAGTTTTCCTACTGACCTGCTAAGTTCTCTTTGGCATTTGTGGGTTGAGAAGTCTGGAAACCACTACAGCTGCCAGTGATTCAGTGCCCTGAGTCCTGCTCCCCCTCATCTGCTCTGGTCTGGTCTGTGCTGGCTCAGTCCACACTGGGCTATGCTCTGCTCCCAGTATTGTGTGATCTACCTTTCCTCTTGAACTTCCAGGTGGTCTTGGGCTGAAGACTTGTTTCATTCTGCCATTTTGTGGTTTCTGTAGCTCTAGAAAATGTTCAGTCATTTTATACAAGTGTTTGGAGGAATTTGAGGGAGAGCAAAGACTCTCTGCTTTTATTCCACCATCTTCTCAGTTGTTTTTCTTACAAGATGTTTCACATTGGCTTTTATTTTTTCATTCTTTATATTTTTTTATTATTTCTTTATCTCGTAACTTTGCTGGCTTCCACTTGCCCATTTCTGATTTTTAAGGAGTCATCCTCTGCTTTAAGATTCTGGATCTCCTTTTCAAGTTGGTTGACTTTCTTTTCATAATCTTCTTGTTTTCATGGATTGTTCTTTTCCTTTTATGTTTTAAAAGTTTTTCCTCCATCTTTTTCATTTGTTTTAAAGTCTTTTTAAAGTTCTTCTTTGAATTCTTTTTGAGTAGCTGACCACTTGACATTACTCTTTGGGGTAGAACATTTCTTTGCTTCAGCATCCTCCTCTGAAGATGAACTCTGGTCTTCTCTATTTCCATAGTAATTCTTTATGGTTGGATTCTTTCTCCTTTGCTTGTGCATTTTTTAATGTGTATATTCACCTCTAATACTGGAGTATGGGGATAGTGCCTCTGGCATCAGATCCTCCTTTAGTTCTCCCCTATGGCCTGGAAATGGAACTAAGACCTCCAGTTTCCCGTAAGCGCCCATAGCCAGTGATGTTCTGCCTCACTGTTTCTGCCCTCACTGGGCATGTGCTCATTCTTTGGTTGTCCCAGCTGTGTCTCCATGGCACAGCTGGGTCTGGGCTTCTTTGTCAGCAGAAGTTCCCATGGTCTTCCCTAGCTCAGATGCCCAACACTCCATATTGTCCTGGGGTAAAAGTTTCTGAGGCTAGGGCCAATGCAGCCTCCCAATGCAGCTAATCCTAGGGCTTGCTGCTTGTTGTTTAAGTGGATCTAGGACCTAGTGTGGAGTTGTTTTCTCTTCACAGGGACCAAATCTCATCCTGGGGATCTTCTCTAACTGTCCCAGTGGGACCCCTGTCATTCTCCTACTCGTATTTACTTTTAGTGCTCAATATTCACTCTGATGTGCTTTTTCATTTCTTTGGTGGGGGAAAATCTTTAGAACTTGAAATTTTCTGACCTACTCTGCCATTTTCCCAGAATTCTCTCTCAGATCTAACTGTGATGAAGTTTTGTGAAATGATTTCACTCAGATCACATAGGTTGCAAATCACAGAGCTGGAATTTGAACCAGATTCTCTGACTCCAAATTCTATAACTTATTCATTATACCACTTTTGACAAGGTATTGACTTATACAAGGGCACACAGTGATGTTCATAGACCTAGAGCTGAAAGGGACCAGAGAGAGCATTCAGTCCAACTACCCTATTTTACATATGGAGAAACTGAGGCCAACAGAGTTGAGCAACTTTTCCAAGGTCACACAGGTAGTATTAGAAGAGGGATTTGAACCTCTGTCCTCTGACTCAAAAACTGGTGCTCTGTCCATCACACTATTCTACCCTCTGAAAGAAGATTCAGAATACGTCATGAACAATGGCTGCACAGTTGGAAATAGTTTATAACTTTCCTTGTTGACTATTTTTAAAAATTTATTTACTTTTATTTTTCAACATTCATTTCACACAAGCTATTGAGTTCCAAATTTGCTCCTCGTCTCTCCCCTACCCCGCACCCGAAGATGGCATACAATCTGATTTCCTCTTTCCCTAGTCTCCCCTCTCTTCTATCACACCACTCCCCCCACCATCCCCTTCCCCTTTACTTTCTTATAGGGCAAGGTAGATTTCTATACCCCACTACCTCTATATCTTATTTCCTAGTTGTGTGGAACAACAATTTTTAACACGTGTTTTTAAAGCTTTAAGTTCCAGATTCTCTCTCTTCTTCTCTCCACACCACACTCATTGAGAAGGCAAGAAATTCAACATAGGTCATACATGTGTAGTTATGCAAAACATTTCCATAATGGGCATATCATGAAAGCCTAACTATATTTCTCTCCATCCTAACCCATCCTCCATTTATTCAATTTTCTCCTTTGACCCCATCCCTTTTCAAAAGAGTTTTCTTCTGACTACCGCCTCCCCTAATCTACCTTCCCTTCCATCATTCCCCACTCTTATCCTATTATCCCCTACTTTTCTGTAGGGTAAACTACCCAATTGAGTGTGTATGTTATTCCCTCCTTAAGCCAAATCTGATGAGGGTAAGGTTGACTCATTCCCTTTCGCCTCCCCCGTTTTCCCCTCCATTGTAATAAATTTTTCTTGCCTCTTTTATATGAGATAATTTACTGTATTTTATCTCTCTCTTTCTCCTTCTCCCAACATGTTCCTCTCTCACTCCTTAATTTTGCTTTTAAGTTTCATCCCTTCCTATTCAACTCACCCTGTGCCCTCTGTATATATATTCCCTTCAACTACTCTAATGTTGAGAACGGTCTCATGAGTTACAAATATCATCTTTCCATGCAGGAATGTAAACAGATCAACTTTAATAAGTATCTTATGATTTCTCTTTCCTGTTTATCATTTCAAGCTTCTCTTGAGTCTTGTATTTGAAAGCCAAATTTTCTGTTCAGCTCTGATCTTTTCATCAAGAATACCTGAAAGTCCTCTATTTCATTGAAAATCCATTTCTCCTTGCCCTTCCTCAAAGTATTATACTCAGGTTTGCTGAGTAGGTGATTCTTGGTTTTAATCCTAGATCCTTGGACCTCTGGAATTCTAAGCCCTTCAGTCCCTTAATGTAGAAGCTACTAGATCTTTTGTTATTCTGATTGTGTTTCCACACTATTTGAATTGTTTCTTTTTGGCTGCTTGCAATATTTTCTCCTTGACCTGGGAACTCCGGAATTTGGCTACAATATTCCTGGGAGTTTTCCTTTTGGGATCTTTTTCTTTTTTTTCTTTTTTTTAAAATTTATTTAACATATTTAGTTTTCAGCATTGATTTTCACAAGAGTTTTGATTACAAATTTTCTCCCCATTTCTACCCTCCCCCCCACTCCAAGATGGCATATATTCTGGTTGCCCTGTTCCCCAGTCAGCGATCCCCTCTGTTACCCCACTCCCCTCCCATCCCCTTTCCCCTTCCTTTCTTGTAGGGCAAGATAAATTTTTACGCCCCATTGCCTGTGTATCTTATTTTCTTGTTGCATGCAAAAACATTTTTGTTTGTTTTTGAACATCTGTTTTTAAAACTTTGAGTTCCAAATTCTCTCCCCTCTTCCCTTCCCACCCATCCTCCCTAACAAGTCAAGCAATTCAACATAGGCCACATGTGTATCATTATGTATAACCCTTCCACAATACTCATGTGGTGAAAGACTAACTATATTTTGCTCCTTCCCAACCCATCCCGCTTTATTGAATTTTCTCCCTTGACCCTGTCCCCTTTCGAAAGTGTTTGTTTTTGAATACCTCCACCCCCATCTGCCCTCCTCTCCATCATCCCCCCCATTTTTTTTTATCTTCTTCCCTCTTCTTTCCTGTGGGCTAAGATTCCCAATTGGGTATGTATGGTATTCCCTCCTTAGGCCAAATCTGATGAGAGCAATGTTCACTCATTTCCCCCTCATCCGCCCTCTCCCCTCCTCCCACAGAACTGCTTCCTCTTGCCACCTTTATGGGAGATAATCCATCCCATTCGATCTCTCCTTATCTCCCTCTCTCAGTATGTTCCTCTCTCATCCCTTAATTTGATTTTATTTCTTTTATTTATCTTCCCTTCATCTTCAACTCACGCTGTGTCTGCTCTTTCCCTCTCTCCCTCCCTCTCTCTCTCTCTCTCTCTCTCTCTATATATATATATATATATATATGTATATATGTGTATATATATATTTATATACATACACACATAGATATATACATACGTACACATTCACCCATATATATACATAAACATATATGTATGCATATTACCTTCAGCTACCCTAATACTGCGGTCTCATGAATCATACACATCATCTTTCCATGTAGGAATGTAAACAAAACAGTTCAACTTTAGTAAGTCCCTTGCAATTTCCGGTTCTTGATTACTTTTTCATGCTTCTCTTGATTCTTCTGTTTGAAAGTCAAATTTTCTATTCAGCTCTGGTCTTTTCACTGAGAAAGCTTGAAAGTCCTCTATTTTATTGAAAGTCCATATTTTGCCTTGGAGCATGATACTCAGTTTTGCTTGGTAGGTTATTCTAGGTTTTAATCTTAGCTCCATTGACCTCCGGAATATCGCATTCGAAGCCCTTCGATCTGTTAATGTAGAGGCTGCCAGATCTTGGGTTATTCTGATTGGGTTTCCACAATACTCAAATTGTTTCTTTCTGGCTGCTTGCAGTATTTTCTCCTTGATCTGGGAGCTCTGGAATTTGGCGACAATATTCCTGGGAGATTTCTTTTTGGGATCTACTTGAGGAGGCGATCGATGGATTCTTTCAATTTCTATTTTGCCCTGTGGCTCTAGAATATCAGGGCAGTTCTCCTTCATAATTTCTTGAAAGATGATATCTAGGCTCTTTTATTGATCATGTCTTTCAGGTAGTCCAATGATTTTTAAATTATCTCTCCTGGATCTATTTTCCAGGTCAGTGGTTTTTCCAATGAGATATTTCACATTATCTTCCATTTTTTCATTCCTTTGGTTCTGTTTTATAATATCTTGATTTCTCATAAAGTCACTAACTTCCACTTGCTCCAATCTAATTTTTAAAGTAGTATTTTCTTCAGTGGTCTTTTGGACCTCCTTTTCCATTTGGCTAATTCTGCCTTTCAAGGCATTCTTCTCCTCATTGGCTTTTTGGAGCTCTTTTGCCATTTGAGTTAGTCTGTTTTTTAAGGTGTTGTTTTCTTCAGTATTTTTTGGGTCTCCTTTAGCAAGTCATTGACTTGTTTTTCATGGTTTTCTCACATCCTTCTCATTTCTCTTCCCAATTTTTCCTCTACTTCTCTAACTTGCTTTTCCAGATCCTTTTTGAGCTCTTCCATGGCCTGGGACCAGTTCATGTTTTTCTTGGAGGCTGTTGGTGTAGGCTCTTGCACTTTATTGACTTCTTTAGGCTGTATGTTTTCGTCTTCTTTGTCAGCAAAGAAAGAATGCAAAGTCTGAGACTGAATCTTGGTGCGTTTTCGCTGCCTGGCCATATTCCCAGCCAACTAACTTGACCTTTGAGTTTTTCAGCGGGGTATGACTGCTTGTAGACTAGAGAGTTCTATGTTCCATGTTTGGGGGGTAGGTGCCAACTCTACCACACCAGCACTGCTCCTTACCCAACCCCCAACCTGGACTGGGCTTAGATCTTCGGCAGGCTGTGCACTCCTGCTCTGATCTGCCACTTAATTCCTCCCACCAGGTGGGCCTGGAGCCGGAAGTAACAACAGCTGTAGCTGCCCCACCTCCGCTGCCCCCGGGGCTGGAAGCCGAACCGTGAACTCTTTCTACTCCCACAGCTTTTCCCACTAACCTTCTCTGCAGTCTTTGGTGTTTGTGGGTTAAGGAGTCTGGTAACTGCCGCAGCTCACTGATTCAGGGTGCTAGGGCCCCCTCCGCCCGGCTTCTGGTCTGGATGGTCCATGCCGCCCATGCTGGACTCTGCTCCACTCCGTTCCCAGCTCCCAGCTCCCAGCTCCCAGCTCCGTGTGGGATAGACCTCACCCAGAAACCATCCAGGCTGTCCTGGGCTGGAGCCCTGCTTCCCTCTGCTGTTTTGTGGGTTCTGTCGTTCTAGAATTGGTTCAGAGCCATTTTTTATAGGTTTTTGGAGGGACTCGGTATGGAGCTCTTACTAGTTCCTGCTTACCAGCCGCCATCTTGGCTCCGCCCCCCTCGGGATCTTTTTCAAGAAGTGATTGGTGGATTCTTTCAATTTCTATTTTACCCTCTGGTTCTAGAGTATCAGGGCAGGTTTCCTTGATAATTTCTGGAAAGACGATGGGTAGGCTCTTGTTTTGATCATGGCTTTCAGGTACTCAAATAATTTTTAAATTATCTCTCTTGCATCTATTTTCCAATTTGTCTTCTATTTTTTTCCTTCTTTTGGATCTGTTTTTATAATTTATTGATTTTTCATTAAAGCATTAGCTTACATTTGCTTCATTGTAGTTTGTAAGGAATTATTTTCTTTAGTGAGCTTCTGGAGCTCCTTTTCCATTTGGCCAATTCTGCTTTTTTATCATTTTTATTTAATATTTTAGTTTTCCACATTGATTTCCACAAGATTTTGAGTTGCAAATTTTCTCCCCATTTCTACCCTCCCGCCATTCCAAGATGGCATATATTCTGATTGCATAATTCCCCAGTCAGCCCTCCCTTCTTTCACCCCACTCCCCTCCCCCATCCCCTTTCCCCTTACTTTCTTGTAGGTCAGGATAGATTTCTATGCCCCATTCCCTATATATGTTGTTTCCCAGATGCATGAAAAAAACAACTATTTTTAAGCATCTGCTTTTAGTACATTGAGTTCCAAATTCTCTCCCCTCTTCCCTCCCCCCACCCTCCCTAGGAAGGCAAGTAATTCAACATATATCACATATGTATCATTATGTAAAACACTTCCACAATGCTAATGCTGTGAAAGGCTAATTATATTTCCTTCCATCCTATCCTGCCCCCTTTATTCAACTTTCTCCCTTGAACTTGTCCCTTCTCAAAAGTGTTTGCTTTTGATTACCTCCTCCCCCTTTTTTTCATCCCCTTCCCTTTACTTTCCCATGGAGTAAGATATGTTAGTTATTCCCTCAAGTTAAATCTGATGAGAGTAAGATTCACTCATTCCCCCTCACCTTCCCCCTCTTCCCTTCCAACAGAACTGCTTGCACTTTTATGTGAGATTATTTACCCCATTCTATCCCTCCCTTTCTCCCTCTCTCAATATATTCCTCTCTCACCCCTTAAATTTATTTCATTTTTTTAGATATCAGCCCTTCTTATTCAACTCATCCTGTACCCTCTGTCAATATTCTCTTCAACTCTCCTAATACTGAGAAAGTTCTCATGAATTAGTCTTCCCATGTAAGAATGTAAACGTAACAGTTCAACCAATTCTGCTTTTTAAGGCATTCCTCTCCTCATTGACTTTTCGGACCTCTTTTGCCATTTTGGTTATTCTATTTTTAAGGTGTCATTTTTTTCAGTATTTTTTGGGTCTCCTTTAGCAAGCTGTTGAATCCTTTTTCATTATTTTCTTGCATTGCTCTCATTTCTCTTTGCAATTTTTCCTCCATTTCTCTCACTTGACTTTAAAACTCCTTTTTGAGCTCTTCCATGGATTGTGGCAAATTCCTGTTTTTCTTGGACGCTTTGGATGTCAGAGCTTTGACTTTTTTGTCTTCTTCTGGTTGTATGTTTTGATCTTCTTTGTCACTGAAGTAAGATGCTATAGTATGATTTTTTTACACTGTTTGCTTATTTTCCCAGCCAATTACTTGACTTTTGAGATTTTTGTCAAGATAGGACTCTGATTCTAGAGTGTAGAGTGTTCTGTCTCAAGTTTCAGGGGTTTTGAGTAACTGTTGTCAGAGACACTTATACTCATATGTAAATTTTCAGTTCTTTCTACAAACCTCCACTGAACCTGGCAGCTAGCAACATCTAAAATCTTTCCCTCCAGATACGCACCATTATCCGCCCTGGGATTCTTCTCTTCTCCATTATTCTTCCCTTGATCAGCCCCTCAGTGAACACTAGCTCCACTCAACTCTAGTTCTTTCAATCCCTCCACCATTCCCAGGACAATGAGATATATTTACCTCTGTGAAATTTAATTAATTTTATTCCGTTGATGCTCCCAATTTCAGTGCAATTATTTCCACTGTGATTTATCCTTTGGCATATTTCACTCCCAAATTAATTGAGAGATAACACCTAGTCTTTGTAAATATTTGCTTTGTTGGCAGGGGAAAGTTCTTATTGGTTTGAGTACTTAACCTGCAGTTTTGTTAATATTTTAACTTCCTTGATTTACTTTGGGTATTTGAGGCTGTTGGCAATCCAGACATCTAACTAAGCCTTTTTGATTCAGAGAAGACTTGGTAAGGGTTAGACAGGCAAACCTGGAATCTGTCTGAGGGACACAGAGTAAGAAGAATCTGTTCTCTGCATGGCAGAAGAACAAGGAGGAATAGATCAAAGACTGAGCATCGAGAACCTGGAAAGCTTCCCAACTCCTCAAAAGACAGATCTTGATAGAGAGACTTGTTTATAGTTTGAATTGAGTTCCCAGAGCAGCCAGAATACTCATAATAAAAATTTAAGCATAACAAACATTTCTAAATACCAAAAAGAAGTTAACTTAAGATGAACTAGTATTTGGATTACATTCTGTCATTTATACATTTACTATGTGTAAACTTTATAATAGAAGTTGAAGTTTAGTATATATCATATGCACGGACAGGGGCAGCTACATGGAAAAGTAGATAGAGTGTTAGGGCTGGGGTCAGGAAGACTCCTCTTTCTGAGTTCAAATCTAGCCTCAGACAAGTACTAGCTGTGTGACTCTGGGCGTGTCACTTAACCCTGTTTGCCTCAGTTTCCTAGAACTGAAGAAGGATATGGAAAGCCAATCCAGTATCTTTGCCAAGATCTTTGTCACCCAAATCAGGTCACAAAGAGTCTGGATATGATCGAAAAGAGACTGAGTGGAATGCTGAAATAGTGAAGCACCCTCAGCATGGGATAAGACCTGACCTCTCCTGCCATCCACCCTGCACTCCTTCTATATTTTTAGAAACTGCTCTGCTGAGAAAGTAGAGATAAGAAATTACATTGGTAGACAGACACCTGCAAGATCCTGTTTATCTAGTTTTTACTCCCTTTTTGCTGAATACTAGTCCCTGGTCTCACACCTGTCTTTTTCTTCTTTATTCTCTGTTGCTGGGAAAAGTTTCTGTGTTTAGAATGTGAGCTACAAACCCAGTCAATGGGAAAAGCAGCCAGTGGGGAAGGTGGGGGGAACTCTGTGTTAGGGTCCATGTAACTTGCTTTGAGCTGTATGCAAGACACACACACTGCTGGCATCATCTTGGGCCATGCTGGGGTGTGTCCTTTCTCATGAGAAAGGAATAAATTCCTTTTTGCCTTTTTCAAGAATGGTCTATGTCTATTTTTAATGTGAGTAGCGATCTCAGACCCACACAGCTTTGCTGCATTGACCAGACACCCCTTTTTTGGGAGGGGTCTTCACATACCGAATCCCAGGGCAGGCACCCATCAGTAAATTGCCTGTGGCTCGGGGACTTTGGTTTGTGAAAACCTCCCTCCTGATTAGATAAATGAAAGTGGAACATAGCTCCCGATATTGTTAGGGATGTCCACCTGGGGGAATGGCCTAATTGATCTGGTCACATAAGCACCATCCCAGGGGAGAGAGATATGTGAGTCCTCTACAGGGCAAGACTGGTGAGCAATTCCTGGATGACCTGGGGTTGGGGCAAGATCAGTAAGCTCTCACATTTAGAAAAGGAGAGTGAAAACTTGTGAGCTGTGGGGGGAACAACTCAGTCTAAGATGGGTGGGGCAAGAACGGTGAGCTTTCTTTCAGAAAGTGAGAACTTGTGAGCCTTAGCCCAATGGTTGGCAATAACACACTGGGGCCAGACTAGCTAATTGGGAGTTACCAAAGTACAAAGGGAAAGACAAGAGAAAAGAAAAATGCCGGAGATGTCTAATTTGTGCAGTGGATTTCTAAGAATCCTCTCTGAGCTCTCTGTCATTTTCTGTCTGTATCTGTTCTGTGTCTCCATGTGAAGTTTATATGTAATCTGATGACCTGTAAATTCCACTATCTCTGTCTTTCTCTCCCTGATTCCAGTCTCTTCAGAGAAGCGGGTGGGTGGGAGAGAGAAAGAGAGAGGAAAACATTTTATTGCTTAGATTATATGACGGAAAAAGGCAAGTTGAAGAGGGAAATAAGTTATGGGCAGTTTCAAAGGGACTTTAATCAAAGCCCACCAGAAGGGATAAGTAGAAAAGGCAGGAAAGTTCAACCATGCAGGAGAAGAGCATGCATAGAAAGGGTGAGGAAGGTATAATCTATTTTAGTAGAGGTTTGGAAAGTAAAAGGGGTTGGAAACTCTTGAAGAGTTGTTGGAAAATATTCTCTTCCTCTCTCCCACATTCCAACTTTGGCCAAGCTGGTGAATGTAGAAGAGAGAAAGATAAGGGGGAAAGAAGGGTGAATCATTTCCCCCAGATCAAAGGGAGGCAAGCTAAATAAGCCCTTAACCATTCGCTACCTTACCTAAAAGAGAAAAATATTTGTGTGATAGGACCCAACCAGAAAAAAATTGAATTAATTCTGGTCATATGTAAAAATATGAAAAGTGTAATGTATCACTCCTAATTTAATGCTTAAGATAGATTAGCATTTATTTTATTATTTGGCACTAAAATAAGATTAGTAAACAAAAATCTTAAGCAGGTAGCTTAGAGTGAAAGGCTGATAGCCTAATTTAAAAACCAATAGATAAAATTCTGGAGAGATGAAAGGAATTATGTCCACCCACCTTTTGGGCTAGATCCAGGGGTGGGTTCTACTAAATGTAGTATGGATATTGGCTATGGTAAAGATAGTAGTTATTGTGAGTTATTGTTATTACTGTTCAATTAATTATCAAACTTCTCTGCCTGGACAGGAAACTGACTGTACCTTGTCAGCAATGATTCAAATTCCTTAGACTTCCTTTTTACCTGGGCCAAAAAGAGTAGTTAGAATACTGGCCCAGCACATTTTATACTGACCTGATTATAACAGGTGATTCCAAACTGTTTGTAAAACTTTCCCAAGAAAGCTAACCCTTGGTTTTATACCTTTTTCAGGGTCAAGGGTGAGTCACACATGAGACTCACCCATATGACCTAAAATCGTCACAAAGAGGTAACTTAAACCCATGTGGTCTAAAAGTCTCTGATGTCCCAAACATGTCACTCAAACTCATGTGTAAACTAGGCCCTCCCCTGAGGCAAGGAGGTCACCAAGGACTCTCAATCTAATCAAGGAAACAAAGGCCAAACTCTTTAAGGGCACTTGGTTGAACTGAGTGCTAAGAGCCCATTTTGCTTACCAACACAGAATTGTACTGTAAAAATGGTGAATGAGTTAGGAAACTTTTAAGTCATTCTATTTGACCATGTATTATAATATTTTGAAGTATTGTAACTTAAGAAATCATAAAATACAAAATTTTGTTTTTATTTAAAGGGATTTTCAGTTAAAATTGTTTTGCTATCATTTAGGAAATTTGTAATATTGTTAACTAAGTTATTGGGGTTATTACTTAAATCAAGTATTTACAAAAGTATGTTTAGTTTTCTTTTTTTTTCTCTTCAATTTTGTGGAAAAGGTTTGGTGATAAAATTTAAGAACTGTTTAGTACTTAGGAATTAATAATAATATCAGGATAAATTGTAAGCTGTTTTTGAGAAAGGGAAATATTTTTATGAAGAAATGTTTTGTAAAATTTTTTGCATGATTTTAAAAGACCTACTAAATTTCTATTTGTAAGCTGATCTGTTGCAGCAATTTGATATTGATGACAACTATGTCCAAACCTACTGTGAATTTTTAAAAATTTTATTTGTTTCATTCCTAGGTTTGTTGTGTCTTCGAATTGACCTTGAATAAGTGTGCTCAGAGAAACAGTAAAAGACAGCAAACAGTCGCAAGGTTTTTCTATTAACCCCTCTCATTCCAGATCAGATTAGAGATTTATTTTCCCCCACCTACCAAATGGCCGAAAACTAAAAAAAAAAAAAAAAGAAATGGGGGGCATGATGTAAACCAGTGGTGTTCTTCCCCAAAGTAATAGACTCAGTGTCACATGGGGCTTATCAGAGTGTGTACAGGCAAGTGTCAGTTAGTGTCATTCTGGTAGAAGAAAGTAGGAAATAGAGGAAGTGGCTGAAAGTAGAGAAGTCTGCTGGTCACTGTCTATACTTAGAGTAAGACATCCCATCCTTTTATAAATAATAATTATTATTTTTTTAGTGATCTAGAAACGTATTTGATGTTGTTGAAATTTATTGGTTTTATTACAGCTAAGAGCAGTTTGGTTATTTTGTTGATTATCGTTTTAATGCTAAAACCAAAAAAAAGGGTAATTGATTACTGTATGTGAAAAGAAGGGGATTGTGTAAAGCCTTACCAATTTGGTTCTGCCCATTCAGAACAGTCTTCCTGTAACCATGGGAGTCAGCAGGCAAAGGGCACCTCCATTAACCCCTTCCTGGGGTCCGTGTTAATTCTCCTTATTTTGTGAAATTGCCAAGGCCCCTGGAACCTATCTGTATGGGTAACGTAATAAGCACCAGGAAATGAACTTGTTTGACTTATGTAGGTTCTAAACAATGAACTTAGCTTGCTGAGAAGTTGCAAGTTTATGTACAATGGATAGAAAAGATTCTAACAATTGACTTTTACGCGAGGGCAAGTTATATTTAAGAAGGGAAAGCTGTTTAGTGGAATCTCTTATATATGTGCGTCCTAGTAAATCTTCATTGGTTATTGCAACTCCATGAAAGTAAAAGGAACTGGCTCTAAGTTGTGATTAGTGAGACTTGCTGTTTAAGGTGAAAGGCACTTGGGACCATAACTAATTTTGCTTTGAGTTTGAATTTGGGTACAATCATCTGCATTAAATCAGTATCTGAGAGAAATGCCACAAGAGAAGCTACTCAGAGGGAATGTGATCCTGTACTGTGAACAGGTGGAGGTTTGCATTTGAAAAAGCCAAAGCGACAATCTTAGCCTCAATCTAGGATGGGATCCTCCTGAATCAGTTTCCCTGTTGGGAAGGAATGTTTCCCACTTGACTATTTCTGAGTCTGGCTATGAGGCAAAACAGATACTGCATGATTGGAAAACTGTTACTCTATCTGAATTTAAAGAAAACTAAGGATGTTTTATCCTGTTATATTTGGTATGTCACATGTCCCTGCTCTTTTTCCTTCTATAGTAAGTTTCCATGATCAACGCAATTAGTCAGTATAAAATATGAGCTCTTTTGTGTTATCTTACTGGGAAATCTAATAATATTTTTATCCAGAACTAGAACATGTGCAGAAATTTATGCAAACTACTTAAGACTCACCTTAAGATGTTCCCTTTGTTTAAAAGGATTCTAAGAGCAGCAGTATTTTTCCTGTAATCAGTCTCTTACTGTTACCAATGTGAGATTCTATTACACCACCTTTTGACTAAGGAAATTTGTGATATTTAGGGATTATGTGGTAAGTAGGAATTAATTTCTTGATAATACCCTTGAATTTGTGTTACATTAAGGACTTTTGTATCAAGTTGGTAAGGCCTTATGAACAAGAGTGGAAATGCATGTGAGCTATTTAGGGCTTGCTTTGGAGATGTTCCTCAGGCAATGTGAAGCTATAGTTATTTTTTAAACTGATTATTGGAATTTGCTATTCAAAGACCTGATGGGATTGATAACTGATAAGTCTCTAATGTCTTGGTGGCTAATTTTTATAATTGGAAATTTTTGTAAGTACAGTAACAAATTTACTCAAATAATTGATTATGGAACACCTTAGGTTAATATAGGACAGGGACTAGTGTTCCTGTGTGTGCTCCTATATGAGTTAGCGTCCTTTAATTCTTGGTAATGGTATGGAGACAATTAGGTCAAGGGCTTGTGAGAATATTGTTTTGTTATTTGATTAGTATCATGCTTGTCTAAAGTTTGGTACAATTAATAATGGTAAAAAAGAGGTATTGCTTGTGGTTTATTTTGTAAATGCCATCAAAAGAAACATGGCATGACTAAAAGTTTAAGATTTTATAGGTATTGTGTTAAAATTGGTTATTTAATATATGTACGTACTAGAGCCTGTTATTAATTCCTTAAGTGAAATCTCATCCTCCTGTTGAGGATATTCATAGTGGATTAATGTAAAGTGTAAGACATTGGCTTCTGATGTGAATTTCTTAAACATGACAATTGGCCATGGTTCCAATTTTGAGTTTGTAAAAATGATCAGGGTTATAAGGATTAGAAATGGTAGTTTTGAATTGTGCTAAGGTCACTTTTGAAGGAGAGTGGACAGAAAACTGGTTCCTCCAAAAAGACAAGAAGAAGATGCTGAGATGCTGTGCTGGAGATGGCTGGAATAAATACCAAGGACCGGAGGACTTCATTGATGATGTTCCCTGCCAAACAGCTGTATAGGAAAAGACTTTTTGAATCTTAAAGGGACAATTGCATTATTGTTTTCTTTTGGGTCTTCATATATAAAGGGGATTTCCCCTTTGATTCGTCAATCAGTCTCTCCCATATTTTCTTAAAGGGGTGTTGGTTAAGGGGAAGAATTCAGATTTATCAATAATGGTGTGAGAGGTCTTCAGAAGGTTGAAGAGAAGAGGAAAGATTGAGTGGAATGCTGAAATAGTGAAGCCCCCTCAGCATGGGATAAGACCTGACCTCTCCTACCATCCACCCCCACCCTGCACCCCTTCTATATTTTTAGAAACTGCTCTGCTGAGAAAATAGAGATAAGAAATTACATTGGTAGACAGACACCTTCAAGGTCCTGTTTATCTAGTTTTACTCCCTTTTTTGCTGAATTCTAGTCCCTGGTCTCACACCTTTCTTTTTCTTCTTTGTTCTCTGTTTCTGGGAAAAGATTACATGTTTAGAATGTGAGTTCCAAACCCTGTCAATGTGAAGAGGAGCCAGTAGGGAGCGTGGAGGGAACTCTGTGTTAGGGTCTATATAACTTACTTTGAGCTGTATGCAAGACACACACACTGCTGGCATCATCTTGGGCCATGCTGGGGTGTGTCCTTTCTCATGAGAAAGGAATAAATTCCTTTTTGCCTTTTCTCAAGAATGGTCTCTGTCTATTTCTAATGTGAGTAGTGGTCTCAGATCCACACAACATTAAAGAACAACAATAACAATGCATATACACATACGTAGGCATACGTACATGCATAATATGTTTGCACACACATAAAATGTTTGAATTTCTTCAAGTCTGAGCTCAAATCTCACCTTCTGGAAGGTTTTTTTTCCCTTTTCTCCAATTATTAGAGGCCTCTCCTTTAAGATTGCCTTCCATCTACTCTCTATGTATTTTATATTTAACTATTTCTTTTCATTTTCTCTGCTATTAAAAATTAAGTTCCTTGAGAAAGTATGCTTATATAATTTTCTGACTTTTTTTGTACCTTTAAAACTTAACACAATGTTGTTGTTGTTCACTTTTTCTGTTGTGTCCAAGTCTTTGTGACACCATTTAGGATTTCTTGAAAAAGATACTGTAGTGGTTTGCCATTTCCTTCCTCAGCTCTTTGGCAGATGATGAAACTGAGAAAAACCGGGTTAAGTGTCTTGCCCAGAACACATAACTAGTAAGTGTGTAAGGCCATATTTGAATTCAGGGAGATGAATCTCCCTGACTCCAGGCTCTACTCTCTATCTACTATGCTACCTAACTGATGCTTAACCCAGTACCTGCCATATAATATTAGCTTGGTAAATGCTTAATATAGGACTGACATATACAGGGTGTCCCAAGAATCTTAGTGCAGTTTTAAGTTTAAAAAATTAAAATTTCTTTTTAAAAATTTTTTGAAAGATTTTTTATGTTTAATAGGTGAAAAAATAAAAATAAGAAACAAAAATAAAACAAAAAGGATGTTTGAAAAGCAAGAAACAACCCATGGCTGCATGTTTACATATGTCCAATTTCTCTGTACACATAAACTGCTCAACTACTGAGGGAAATAAAAAAAAAGAATCGGATCCACATCAATACCCTATGCTGAATGAAAAGGAAACTGCTGCTTGACATCTCCAGGAGTGCATCTGAGATAATTGAGGTCTTGTCCGCTCCTGCACTCAGAATGAAATTTCCTTTCTTGTTCCATTTTAATGCAAAAATAGGACCTTTATGTTGCCCCAAGGTGCTAGCAAGATTACCTACTGTCTTTAGTCAATATTCTGATAAATCTATCGTATGACCTGACCTAGTGGCAAGAAGTATGCCTTCACTATTCTAATTGAGGAGGTCACATCTTTGTTGCTGGGCATATCTTGCCCACCTTCCCTTATGCAATGACAGAGGACTAACTGGGTCAAGCCACTTGTGCTGTTCTTACTCAGATTCCATATTCTTGCTGTTGAGTCATCAGATCCTGAGGCTAGACGGTCACTAACAAGATTCCAAGTGCAGATGAATACTTCTGACTCATGACCCCCTAATATTGCAGCTTTATTTGGGGGATTTCAGCATCTTCATCCACTGCCATCATATCTGTATGGTTATTTGCTATACTATGGGCTCCATTTTCTTCTCCATTTGCAGTATTTTCTCTGTTTTTTTTGAACCCTGCTGATTGGTTACAGCAGCAGCGGTGGCAGCAGCAGCTGCAGCCTGTTGTTGGGCAGGTTTATCCCTGTACCCTTGAGGTCTGTTTTGTACCACTTCAGGCATCATGGCATTGATCAGTGACAGAGACTCTATAGGTGGTCCATCAAACAAGGTCATCCTCATTAATACTGACTTCTGCTTTGACATACTACAGGCCTTTTTGGATGACAGAAGCAGCAGAGCAGCAGGTGGAACCAAGGCTTCATTGATATTAGACTGGCTGATATGGCTTTCTATACCAAAGGTATAGAATTATGTATATATTGACCTCCTTCTGACTATAATCAATACCTTCCAGCTCACACTCAGCAGGCATTTTTTTTAAAGTCACCATTGCTGATTGTCTCATCTCTTGTACTCTAGGCCCTGCCTACCTCCATACATTTATGTTACCTTCATTTTCCTTTCTGCTTTGCCTTATTTCACTGAATTTGGCAAATATATATACTATAGCATATAGTGTGTGTATATATATATATATTATATATATATGTAATATATATAATATATATACCATAGCATATATATAGTATATATATTATGTATATATTATACATATACATATTACAAACGTAAATTCTGAATGAGACAACATTGACTCTTCCAAGTAGTCCCGGAAGTTGGCCTCGTCACCGCTTATACTCATCTTTATTCTGACTTAAACAATGAGCTCACAACACAGGATATAACCCATTGGCAGTACAATGATGTGGGGAAGCTCAACTTATTTAGTACTTCCAATCACATGGAATTAATACTGGTGCCATTCCCTGGGGCTGGGCAGGGCAGGGCCAGGGCTTGGCCTCCCCTCCCCTCTTTATTTCAACAAGTGTTCCTGTAGGCCAGCCTCAGGATCCTAGTTGGACCATACACCCCGGGCAGGAGCTGCCTCAGATCTGGGCTGTGTGCCTGGTGGGCAGCACTATGACTCTGCTGCTGCCCAGCCCATTAAAATTTCACTAAACTTTTGGGACACCGCCCCTCCCCCCACCAAGACACACCCACGTACACACAGTTGAGAAAGAGGAAAAGCCTCCTGCAGAAGGTGAGATTTAAGTTCAGACTTGCAGAAATTTAAATATATTGTGTGGATTCAAACACATTATGTACATATGCATGTATACATACACATGTGTATATACATGCGTGCACTCATATATATTTAATTTTCAACTTTCCTTATAGAGGAATTTTCCTTATAGAATTTACACATAGTAATAAACATGTATATGTACACACATGTGTATATGCATATGCATATCCATATATGTGTATATACATGCAGCCGTACACACTCAAATATACATATATATTATGTGTTTCGAGAGTATTCCATTTCTGTTATACCACGCCTCCATTAGACTATTGTCTCAAAGACAAAAGACGTATCTTCCTTTGAACTCGTACCCATACCTACCAGACTATTTTTCATGCTCTTGGTCTTTAATACATATTAAATCATGGACTAGTTGTCGTTAGTAGTTAGGCTTATCTGAAGCCCTACTTTAGTGTGCTCCACTAAACTTCAATTGCCAAGATGTCTTGGTGTGCCAGTGACTCCAGGTTCTTTTTGGAGGCTATATTAGTGAAGCACAAGAACTGCCAGGTTCTATCAAGCTGGAAAGGCTTGATTCAAGCATGAGTCTGGCAATGTATTGCATGTCAACTGTCCGTGAACCAATCAGTGTAGCCAAATTCAGATGGAGAGGCTCATTACCCAGTGGCCTTAGAGTAATTCCTAGGTTCAGCCGTAGACCATCTATTAGGTTAAAAAGTTACAGTCTACATTAGTGGGCGAAATTCCTACATGAGTAAAATCACAAGTTAACTAATATTGACTTATATTACAGCAGGAAATATTTATTTTATCCAGAAGGGTAAATATCCTAACTATCCTCTGTGTAGAGAGGTATCATATCATTATGAATAGAGATCTGGTCTTGAAACTAGGAAAACCTGGGTTTAAGCCCTGCCTGTGATAATTGCTGTCTATATAACCTTAAGGAAGTTACTTAACCTTTCAGAGCTTTAGGCAACTCTCTGAGCCTATAAATTATAGATAGGGTGTCAACCTATAGTAGCTAAAGAAGTTTACTCTTCAATGCATTCCCTATTTCTAATAAAATAACACCCCTATCCCTATTTCTACGATTGAAAAACTTAATGGTTTGATGACAAGAAGCTCAGGGATTTCCTTCTCTGGGATCTTCCTCTGGTGTCTTGTTAGTGTGTAGATGGCTATAGAATAGAAATAGGCTAAGAGGGACTAGGTGAGGGAGGATTCTGGGAGATACAAGTTTGGTTAGGAAACTTGCCAAATTCAGTGAAATAAGGCAAAGCAGAAAGGAAAGTGAAGGTAGCATAAATGTATGGAGGTAGACAGGGCCCAGAGTACAAGAGATGAGACAATCAGCAATGGTGACTTAAAAAAATGCCTGCTGAGTGTGAGTTGGCAGGTATTGATTGTAGTCAGAAGGAGGTCAGAGGCTGATGGATAAATCTAGACTTTGATTAAAAAAAGGCATAGAGATGCTAGGATAACCTCACACTTGGAAAGGTATAAGAATAGAATCTCTCTAGGGTAGTTTAGATAAAGAACCACATGGACACACCAGGGGAAGCTTGTGAGTAACTTGTCTAGGATCTTTCCAAGGGGGCATGATTCCACAAAGTTACTTAAATGCTCTGAGGGTGGTTTTCCTCATCTAGAATATTTGCCACTCAAGTCACAAGGAGAAAGGTGTTCCTTGAACCCCTTGAAATCTTCTTGTTGTAGCAATGATTCTTTAAAGAAGCAGTACAAAAGAAAATCAACTTCCCAAGCATAAAAGAGGGAAGCATTTTTAGACAGCTATTATTCCAAAAAAAAGCTAGAGATTTTTTTTTGTAGGACAGAAAATTCAGTAAGTTTCTGCATTGTGATCTGGTAGCCAAAAAAGTTAATTCATTCTTGGACTTCATTAGGAGGGGCATAGCTTCCAGAAATAGGGACATTTTAGTCCCACTGTATTCTATCCTTATCATACCTCATATTATGTATTTCGCAGCTAGGAAGTAAAGATAGAGTGCTAAACTTGGAGTTAAGAGGACTTGAGTTCAAATCCAGCCTAAGATGTTTATTAGCTGTATGACCTTGGCTAAGTGATTACTGCCTCAGTTTCCTCATTTGCAAAGTGGGGGATAATAATAACCCCTACCTCCTAGTATTGTTTTGAGGATAATATGAAATAATATTTGTAAGATACTTGGAAAATCTTCAAGTGCTATATAAGGGCTATTATTATTGCTACTATTATTTATAATATTACAATATTATAATTTCTCAGAAAGAAAAAAATCCTTGTATAATGGGGGTCTGGCATAGGCACAGAGTACCTGAGATGGTATCTCTTCGTGAGGAGGAGGATAAGGGCAGACATTCATTTTTTTTTAGTGAGACAATATTCGCAAAGCTCTTAGCACGTTGCTTGGCGCATAGTAGTTGCTTAATAAATGCTTGTAATGAATAAGCACAGTCAAGAAAAGTGAACCGACATAGTTACCATTTGAAAAAATATATGTCTATGAATGTTGTATCCTTTACATCTCTGTTAGGAGGTGGCTGATACACTTCGTAGTCCTCTCAAGATGTCTGGTCATTGTACTGATCAGATTTGTCTTTCAAAGTTATTTTTCTTTACAAGGTTGCTGTCCTTATGTAAATTATTCTGTGGGTTCTGTTCACTTCACTCTGTCAGTTTATACTTTCCAGGACTCAGAAATTTTGTCTTTCATCAATTCTTATTGATGAATATCTTTATACGTTTTATTACATTCACATGCCACATTTATTCATCCATTCCTCAGCAGTTTAAGAGGGAATTCAAGGCACTTCCCTTAGATTCTAGCTATTTTTTTCTTTCTTCTTTTAATTGCCTGCCAGGAAGTTATCTTTGTTTAAAAGCATTTTGATTCTGGTATTTCCCATCCTCTTAGCCACTCCATTCCCTGTTCTCACCTGTTTCCCCTTGAATTTAATGTAATTCTGCACTGAACTCTCTCTCTCCACTCTCTCTCTCTCTCTCTCTCTGTCTCTCTCTCTCTCTCTCTTTCTCTCTCTGTCTCTGTCTCTCTCTCTCCCTGTCTCTCTGTCTCTCTCTCAGTCTCTCTGTCTTCCTCTGTATCTGTCTCTTTTTCTCTCTTCCTCTCTGTCTCTCTATCTCTGTCTCTTTTTCTCTTTCTTTCTCCCACTCTGTCTCTGTGTCTTTCTCTGTCTCTGTCTCTTTTTCTCTCTCTCCCTCTCTGTCTCTCTGTCTTTCTCTGTCTCTGTCTCTTTTTCTCTATCTTTCTCCCACTCTGTCTCTGTATCTTTCTCTGCCTCTGTCTCTCTCTTTCTTTGTGTGTGTGTGTGTGTGTGTGTGTGTGAGTTCAATCATTCTTTGTGCAGTTCAGATGAGAGTGAGGTTCATTTGACGTACACCGTACCACTCCTTCCTACATTTTTGTACACTCTTCTTACTCACCTCAATTATAATAAATAGCAAGTTCTACTCTTTCTTCCTTTCTACCCTAGTGTATTCTTTGCCATCTGTGATAGGACTAACATTTGAGAGTTTTTCTTACTAGTCCTTCCACAACATGGGTTAAGCCCATGACTTCCTTTCCCATCCTCCTTATAGATTAGTTTATGATAAGCTGTGGAAAAGCTGTCCCAGGACCTGATTGGCCTCTGCCTCCTTTGATGCAGCTTTCTGTTCATCTAAAGGTATAAAAAGTTGGAGTTTCTGACTTGGTGAACATCTGAAGACCACACAAGTTACCATGACCTACCTTTCTGACCAGTCATGTTCACAAATGGAAACAGAAGAGGCCATATCTGTAAAAATGTCACTGAATCTTTATTGCATATATGTACTATAATAGGGCTGTGTAAACTTCCCTTTGCCATTCCAAAATTGAACTTGAAATAACCAGGTGCCAGCATCAGGCCCACTCGTAGTATTTTGGATAGTTAGTAACTGGGAAGAGATGGCTCAGCGTCTCACAATATGGTTGAGTTGTAAGTAAGGAAGTTTGGATGATCAAAAGGCTGGATACTACATGATGGCATTTTGTGGAATGAGCTGTTCTAGTAATGTAAACGTGTTCTAGTCAGTGGAACAGAGTGAGAAGGTCATTAGCAAAGAGGGGTATTCTAGGTGAGAAGGCTGTGGGACATGGTAGAGAAGTCTAGAGGGTCAGAAGTGGAGCTGGAGGAGGAATGAAGGAGTAAACATGGCTGGCCTGGGCACTTCCTCAGAATGGGAAGCATAGTGTTACATGATTTACAGTCATACAATATCCATAGGAGAAAGAATTAGAAAGATGGATTTTGTAAAGAGTTAATAGCTTGGGAATTTTAAAAGCACTGTATAATTTCACAAACGCAAATAAATTAGACCAAGTATTGTAATATTTGAATTCTGAGTGCATTTCATTGTCCTGTCTAAATTGTATACATATATGTGTATACACATGTGTATACACACTCACTTATACATAAGACTTATACACACTGTATTGGTAATTAAGGAGGGCTTTTAGCACTTATTCAATCAAACGTCCTTGAAGAGTTTGGCCTTTGTTTCCTTGATGAAATTAGGAGTCCTTAATGACCTCCTTGCTTCAAGGGAAAGTCTAGTTTACATGGGTTTGAGTGACATGTTTGTGGCATCAGAGGCTTTTAGACCATGTGGGTTTAAGTCACATTTTTGTGACACTTTTAGGTCACATGGCTGATTCGCACGTATGATTCACCTTTGACCCTGAACAAGACATATAAACCCAGAGGTTGGTGTTCTTCCTTGGGGATCTCACTCTTGGAGGTGTGTTGATGTGGAGATTCTGGGCAGCTGTAGTCAAGAGCCCTCCAGCTTGTAAACCCAGATGTTGGGACTTTGTTAAACCCCGGTAACTATGCATTGAGATTTGAATCAGACAAGGTCTGTCTGTTGATGTTTGCAATTTGTTTGTATTTGCTCTGAAGTTCAGAGTGCTGGCTTTTCCCCCCGAGCTAAATGAGTGATATTTGTACATTTGATTAAACTGAGATTGTTAACCCCTTAATGTTACTTTTCTTAGTAAAGCAGATCAAAAGAACCTGTGCTTGTGGAATTCTTGTTGTTGGGCTTGTGTTGGTCTTTCACCCCCACAGCAGCTATTAGCCGAATTGTTGCAACACACATATGTTTAGACATACATACATGTCTGTGTATACACACACACACACACACACACCTGATCAGGGATTAACTCTATGGAATTTCAATGCATATTATGATCTAAACAATATTATTCACTCTTTATTTGTTTTTTGTCGCATATAGATTATTAAGTCAATCTCCTTTGAGTGGATATATGTGTTATTAAAGGACCTCCACACCATTCCATGGTTTGATGCAATTGTCACAAAGACATAATAGCTAATAATAATGGCTAACATTTATATAATACTTACTATGTGCCAAGTACTGTTAAGTACTTTCTGAAAACTATCTCATTTGATCCTCACAACAACCTTGGGAGGTAGATGTTATTATTAGCCCCATTTTATAGGTGATGAAACTGAGGCAAACAGAGGTAGTGACTTGTCTAGGGTCACACAGCTAGTAAGTGTCTGTAGCCAGATTTAAACTTTGGTCCTTCCGAATCCAGATCCAGCACTCTATCCACTATACCACCTAGCTGTCCATATACAAATATCAACATACAGAAGATACCATTAGGTAGGGAATTCCTCTTCCATTTTGTCTTAGTGTAGGAATTCTCTATCAATGGCATTCTCCATGAACTGGCAATCATGTCTCTGTATCATTCTTTGTTTGATATTTATGTAGTGTGCATGTTAGTCAGGGGACCCTTGACTGGGTCCCCTGATTCTTTGGATGAAATTATAGGATGTAATGGGCAAGTAACAGAAACAATATATAAAGATATAAAGATGCACCCACTTCAAGACTTTAATTGGCTCATTTACCCCTTCTGAGGGCATTAGAAATTTGCCCATTTGTAGGTGAAAGGGTCAGTAAAAACTACTTAGGATTGGCAGAGACAATGGGACTTGCCGCTGAGTGTGTGGATTGCCTTAGTGCCCTTTTCGTCTGCTCATTCACTAATGTATGTGAGTAGGAGGGACTGAGAGTTCAAAAATGGAAGAGATGACTGTTTTAGGAATCAAGCCACAGAGAGAAATGCTTTTAGGAACACTTCTAGAAGAGTGAAGCAAGAAAGGTACTTGGGGTTTTTCTGTGTTTCATGGAAGTGGACAGCCTTCATCATTAGATGGATCAATTGACATTTATGCCAAATTATTGATCCTATTTGTCATTTCTAGCCTGCCAAGTGTAAAAGGAGGAGGCAATAACTGTCTGGTCATTATCTGTGTAGAAAATTCAGGGCGGGCTTTAGACCTGCGAGGGGAAAATACAACAAATTTACTCTCTGGCCTCATGCCTCAGCACCAAACAAATACCCAGTCATAGATGGACTTCATTGCAACATAGAAACATGTCTTCTTTCAAAGCTCAGGATTGGTACTGCTATCTGATTATGGATGAGGTGGAAAACATGGAGGGAAAGCAGAAACTCCAATTATGTAATTGACTAAAACCAAAATTATTTTGTTTCTTCAATTAGGCATTTTAATATTTTGCTTTTTTAATGTCATAGCAATTATCTTAGTCAAATCATTAATACCCTGTTTGAAACCCTGTTTGAATTTCACAAGTAAAAAGAGTCTATATCCAAAAGCAAAGGGCAATGACAGGTCTATACTACGCTCACTTAGTTGGGGAAGGCTGGCATCAAATTTAATGTGTTCTAACCATCTTGAGGCTTTCAGGGCTACAAAAAGAAATCAACCTATCCATGTTGCTTTGCACAACAAACCAAGTTGCTTTGCACAATGAGAAAATTAAGGGAGTATATCATTTGAATACCTAACCAACCACATTTATGAGACATAGAAGATAAAAATTAGATCTCTTATTTCTATATTTATCTTTCTCTCTCTCTCATCTCAATCTTGATCTATCTCTACTTCTATCTGTATGCATTTTATATATATATATATACTCACACATATACAAATATGTATACATTTATTCACATGTGTATTAACATGTATTCATACACATATATACACCTATACATACATACATACATGTATACATATAAACCTTAATAGCTTAAAACTACACTAAGACTTTTGCAACATCCTACACACACACACACACACACACACACACACACACACACACAAGGCAGTAGAATTATAATGCATAGTGAACTGGCCTTGGGGCCAGGAAAATCTGAGTATTATAAGGTACTTGTGGTATGTGATCTTGGGGAATTTGTTTGACTTTTGAGTGCTCTAGGTAGCTCCCTAAGACACTCTGCAAGGGAAGTTGCCACTTACATTGGTGAAAGTATTGAGAGTTGGGGAGATAAGGTCCAGGAACCCCAAGACTGGAGTTCCCAGACAGGGTAGTTGTGGCCGAGTAACCCTCAAGGGCCTGAGTACTGCAGAGGGTTGGGGCCATCTGGAATGAATTCGTGGACCCAAGCATTCTTTAAGTCAAGGTGGCAAAGATTCATTATGCTTTCCATTTGTCAAGAGTTCTTAGGGAAAGTGCAACCTTACAGGGTTTTAGGTAAAGTTTTTATAGGCCAAATATGTTAATTAGTTGCTTTGGAGTAGGATTAGGAAGTGGTTAAGGGGTGGTTGATTCTTAAAGGAATATGCACTTTTTGTATCTATTGCACAGGTATCTTACCCAGAGTTCACTGGGAAATAGCCCAAGGTCGGGGGCAGGGGCTACCTGGAGGTGTCGCCTTAGGCCTGAAACATCACTAAGTCAACTAATGGTCGGGGATGACTGAAAATATCCAGGCTGCTTCCATCAATGTCTTCTTAGACAAGATGAATGTAAGGGAGTATACATACTTCTGGGTCTAGCATGCACATGATAGGCCAGTGAGTAGTGAATATCTTTATGACCCAGTACACAGCCAATTAGCACGTGCACAGGGAGTCCAAACTAATAAATTCTATAGGTGCAGGTGGCCACAGTATCAGGAGGAGAGGTAAGCATTTTGCTAGGGCATGCTGCCCTTGAACTGGAGAGGAGCTGCCTGAGACAGTATTTTGAGGCTAGGGAAAAATGTGATTTTAGAACTGAATGTGATTCTGAAATTGAGGTCCAGGCACAGGCACCCAAGCAGAGGCTAAGGAGAAATGTGGTATTAGAATTAGGGTCCAAGCACAGGCACCCAAGCACCCCTATGAAAAGGAGGTTCCTTTAATGAATAAAATAAGAAGTCCAGTACCATATATATATATATATATGTTTATGTACATATGTGTATCTGTGTATGTGTTTTTATATACAGATAACTGTACACAAATATACACACATATATGCACGTGTATGTGTAATGGTTTGGTGTTCCTGGAGTGTGTCTCACACCTTTCCACTAGGCTTGCTATAAGAGTGGGGTTGAAACCTCCCCATTTGGCTCTGATACCTTGACTAATTGAGGACAATTTTTGGTTGAATCAAACAAATAGAACTGAGTGTGAAGAGGGCCTATAAACCTCCTTAAATCAATAAAAAACTATTGTGTAAGAGACTGTGTCATGGCCCGAGCAATTTGTATTAGAGAAAGAAGTTACTGTGTTATGATATGACAAGTTTATGATATATGATGTCATGATATGATATGTTTCTCTATCCCATATTTTTGTTCTGGTGGCTGAGTCTAAAATAAAATTAAAAACAAGAAAAATCACGTCTAATTGTATATTTTTTGGGACAGTTCTTGCTGATGTGTGATTTAAATTCTTGTCACCTGACCTTGCTTCCATAGTACATACCACTATGTATGTACCACCTCTTTTCATCTCTAATGTCTTTCTAGTCATTTGGACATTTTGACCAATTGGCTAATGTCACTCTGAAGAAGGGTTGCTTCACCATGAATTATCTTTATTAATTAAAGTCAAATCAATAAATGTATTAAGTATGTATGACATTAAAACCATTGTTATTAGTTTTAGAGATACAGAAGTGATAAAATACCTTAATCTCCAAGAGATTGCAGTCTAAGAGTGGGATAAAATATGTATGGAAATAGAAGGATTACAATAGGCATTATGTCTGTTGAACAAGGAATCTTGCCTGGTTCAGGGATGATAATCAGGTATTGATTCTATGAATTAATAGACAAAGGAGAGGGTAGGACAAGGTTAAGGAACAACTATCAATCAAGATTGGGACTGGGAAATCATCCCTTAGAGGGAGTACAATGAAATAACATTGGAAAGGTTGATTGGAACCAGACCAAAGAGGCATATGCTGGGAAAAAGATATTTTCTTTTAGCATTCTTAGGTAATCATCATTTGTCGACACACTTCGTTATTTCATGTTGTAGCTATAATGATAAACATAAGCAAAAAATACCATGATGAGGATAACTGTAGCTTAGGAACCATCATCTGTTGCATAGAATATGGAAGTTGAGAAATTCTATTAAGAACTTGACATAATTTTCCAAATTAAATTAGCACATATTTTTATGCTTAACGACTTCAATAAGAGTAAGAGAGAATGGAGGAAAAAACTGGAAAACAGCTCTTTCAATGACATTTTTAAAATATATTTAGTTTTCAGCATTGATTTTCGCAAGAGTTTGAATTACAAATTTTCTACCCATTTCTACCTTCCCCCCCTCCAAGATGGCATATATTCTGGTTGCCCTGTTCCCCAGTCAGCCCTCCCTTCTGTCACTCCACTCCCCTCCCATCCCCTTTCCCTTCCTTTCTTGTAGGGCAAGATAAATTTCTACCCCCCAGTGCCTGTGTATCTTATTTTCTAGTTGCATGCAAAAACTTTTTTTTTGTTTCTGTTTTTGAACATCTGTTTTTAAAACTGTGAGTTCCAAATTCTCTCCCCTCTTCCCTTCCCACCCACTCTGACTAAGAAGTCAAACAATTCAGCATAGGCCACATGCATAACATTATGTATAACCCTTCCACAGTACTCATGTTGTGAAAGACTCACTATATTTTGCTCCTTCCTAACCTATCTCCCTTTATTGAATTTTCTCCTTTGACCCTGTCCCCTTTCAAAAGTGTTTGTTTTTGATTACGTCCACCCCCATCTGCCCTCCCTTCTATCATCCCCCCTTTTTTATCTTCTTCCTCCTTTTTTCCTGTGGGGTAAGATACCCAGTTGAGTATGTATGGTACTCCCTCCTCAGGTCAAATTTGATGAGAGCAAGATTCACTCATTCCCCCTCACCTGCCCTCTCCCCACCTCCCACAGAACTGCTTCCTCTTGCCACCTTTATGCGAGATAATTTACCCCATTCTATCTCTCCCTATCTCCCTGTCTCAATATATTCCCCTCTCAACCCTTAATTTGATTTTATTTCTTTTAGATATCTTCCCTTCATCTTCAACTCACCCTGTGCCCTCTCTCTCTCTCTCTCTCTCTCTCTCTATATATATATATATACACACACACACATATACATACATACATATATACATACATACACACTCACATATACATGTATATACATAAACATATATATACATGTATATATAAACATACATATATACATGTATACACATAAACATATATATATGTGTATATATATACATATATATATATATAAAAACATATATATATGCATATTCCCTTCAGCTACCCTAATACTGAGGTCTCATGAATCATACACATCATCTTTCCATGTAGGAATGTAAACAAAACAGTTTAACTTTAGTAAGTCCCTTGCAATTTCTTTTTCTCGTTCTTTTTCTTGATTATCTTTTCATGCTTCTCTTGATTCTTGTGTTTGAAAGTCAAATTTTCTATTCAGCTCTGGTCTTTTCACTGAGAAAGCTTGAAAGTCCTCTATTTTATTGAAAATCCATATTTTGCCTTGGAGCATGATACTCAGTTTTGCTGGGTAGGTGATTCTTGGTTTTAATCCTAGCTCCATTGACCTCCGGAATATCACATTCCAAGCCCTTCGATCTGTTAATGTAGAAGTTGCCAGATATTGGGTTATTCTGATTGTCTTTCCACAATACTCAAATTGTTTCTTTCTGGCTGCTTGCAATATTTTCTCCTTGGTCTGGGAGCTCTGGAATTTGGCTACAATATTCCTAGGAGTTTTCTTTTTGGGATCTATTTGAGGAGGAGATCGATGGATTCTTTCAATTTCTATTTTGCCCTGTGGCTTTAGAATATCAGGGCAGTTCTCCTTGATAATTTCTTGAAAGATGATATCTAGGCTCTTTTTTTGATCGTGGCTTTCAGGTAGTCCAATAATTTTTAAATTATCTCTCCTGGATCTATTTTCCAGGTCAGTGGTTTTTCCAATGAGATATTTTACATTGTCTTCCATTTTTTCATTCCTTTGGTTCTGTTTTATAATATCTTGATTTCTTATAAAGTCACTAGCTTCCACTTGCTCCAATCTAATTTTTTTTGGTATCAAAATGTTTATTTCATTTTTAAATGTTAGAATACTTTTGAAATAGGTTTTATTTAAAAGGCACTTCTGTGGAATACAAATTATAGAAGGAATTCCTCAGGCTGAGCAATTGCAAGTGAGGAAAGATGACTTAATTTACATAGGCATAATTTCATCTACTTCTTTTTTTAAGTGTACACATGTAAAATTTTAATGTAAAACTTTACCTTCCCTTCTAGAATATAAGCTCTATGATGACAAGGAATTGTGTCTTAATTCTCCTTTATATATCCCATATGACATTAACAGGTACTTAATAAATACTGATCAACAGAGGATCTCCTGCTTCATTGTCCAGTATTCACAAAACTTCATTTCTAAAAATGGATTTAAAAGAGAAGAGTCATTATCCCTTCGATATGTCTGAGCAAATCATATCCTGGGATCTCAGACTACCTTCCTGCAAAATAGTTTGTTTGATTTTGCTTGGAAGGGGAGAAATTGGGAATGTGATATGATGCCAAAGCTAAACGATTTAAGAGGCCTGTTTTTAAAGTATGTATCAGAATACAAGAGTTTTTAAATTCATTTTGAACTTAAATACAAAAAGACCAAAAAAAGAACATTTCCATGCAGCTTCCCCCGGGGCTTGTTTGTTGATTCAGTGGAGTCCGGAGGCTTTGTACTTTAATCCTGCCAAACCTCCACTTGGGTCTCTCCTAAGCTCCTCTCTAAGTAGTTTTCAGGACAGGTGTGGGGAACCCGCGGCTGGGAGGCCACATATGGCTCTCTAGGTCCTCAAGTGTCGCCCTTTGACTGAACCCAAGCATCACAGAACAAATCCCCTTAATAAAAGGATTTGTTCTGCAAAACTTGGACTCAGTCAAAAGGCCTAATCCAAGGACATAGAAGGCCACATGTGGCCTCGAGGCCCCAGGTTCTCCACCCGTGTTCACAAGGATAACTGCCTTACCCTGACTTAATTATTTATATGCTGCTGTAAGTTCACTGTGATGTTTTGTTTTGTTTGTGGGGGGAATTTGGAGAACCCAATATTTTCTGCCCTACTCTGCCATCTCCCTTGAATCATCTCCAGAATATGAGTTCTAACACAGCCTAAAACTCCACTCTAAAGTTTAACAATGAAAATGAAAAGCAATAAAAAGTGACCTCAAACATTTAATCATTTTTTTTTTCAAATTTCTAAGTTGCAGTCATCTAGAACTCCCTGGTACCACCTACAAACTTGATTTAATTCCTCAATTTAGGTTTCTTTTTGCCTTAATGATCCTGAACTAAATACACCCAATGAAAAAGAATTCTTTGAATTCCTCAGAGATCATGGAATAAAAACAAGAAATTCCTGCATTGTTCAAAAGACCATCCTTTTGATACTGGGATAGAAATTAAGTCAGAAAACAGAGCTCCCAAAGCAGACATAGTGAAGACTGGCAACTTAGAATACAATGGAGACTGAAGTAGCAAATGTTCTTAGAAAGAAAATCAGAATTTTTATTTAAACATGAAAGCAAAAGAAAATATGGCAGAAGAGAAACAAGAGGTAACTTTAAGCAAAATGGGTGAAAAAATTAATATGCTGCATGAAATATAAAGAAGGTACTCTGAACTTTCGAATACACACAACAAAGTAGAGATAGATTAAATCTACAAGTCACTGACCAGCATGGAGTGGAGAACTTAATATTTTCAACTCTAAGTTATGTTGTCATTAAATTTCAAAATTTTAATGCTAAACCAATTTTCTTTCTTTTTTTAAATTTAATTTATTTAATATATTTAGTTTTCAGCATTTTCACAATAGTTTGAATTACAAATTTTCTCCCTGTTTCTACCCTCCCGCCCACTCCAAGATGGCATATATTCTGGTTGCCCCATTCCCCAGTCAGTCCTCCCTTCTGTCACCCCACTTCCCCTCCCATCCCCCTTTCCCTTCATCTCTTGTAGGGCAAGATAAATTTCTATGCCCCATTGCCTGTGTATCTTATTTCCTAGTTGCATGCAAAAACTTTTTTTTTTGTTTTTGAATGTCTGTTTTTAAAACTTTGAGTTCCAAATTCTCTCCCCTCTTCCCTCCCCACCCACCCTCCCTAAGAAGGCAAGCAATTCAACATAGGCCACATGTGTATCATTATGTAAAATCCTTCCACAATACTCATGTTGTGAAAGATTATGTTTTGCTCCTTCCTAACCTATCCCCCTTTATTGAATTTTCTCCCTTGACCCTGTCCCTTTTCTCAAGTGTTTGTTTTTGATTACCTCCTCCCCCTGTCTGCCCTCCCTTCTGTCATTCCCCCTTTTTTATCTTCTTCCTCTTTCTTTCCTGTGGAGTAAGATACCCAATTGAGTGTGCATGGTATTCCCTTCTCAGGTCAAATCCGATTTGAGCAAGATTTACTCATTCCCCCTCACCTGCCCCCTCTTCCCTTCCTACAGAACCACTTTTTCTTGCCACTTTTATGCGAGATAATTTACCCATTCTATCTCTCCCTTTCTCCCTCTCTCAATATATTGCTCTCTTACCCCTTAATTTGATTTTATTTTTTTAGATATCATCCCTTCATATTCAACTCACCCTGTGCCCTCTGTCTATGTGTATATATATTATATATATACACACACATATATGTATATATACACACACCTACATATATACATACATTGACACACACATATGTGTATATATATATATATACATACACATATATATATACATATATGCATATTCCTTTCAGCTACTATGATACTGAGGTCTCATGAATCATACACATCATCTTTCTATATAGGAATGTAAACAAAATAGTTCAACTTTAGTAAGTCCCTTATGATTTCTCTTTCTTGTTTCCCTTTTCATGCTTCTCTTGATTCTTGTGTTTGAAAGTCAAATTTTCTATTCAGCTTTGGTCTTTTCACTGAGAAAGCTCAAAAGTCCTCTATTTTCTTAAAAATCCATATTTTGCCTTGGAGCATGATACTCAGTTTTTCTGGGTAGGTGATTCTTGGTTTTAATCCTAGCTCCATTGACCTCCGGAATATCATATTCCAAGCCCTTTGGTCCCTTAATGTGGAAGCTGCCAGATTCTGTATTATCCTGATTATTTTCCCACAATACTCAAATTGTTTCTTTCTGGCTGCTTGAAGTATTTTCTCCTTGACCTGGGAGCTCTGGAATTTGGCGACAATATTCCTAGGAGATTTCTTTTGGGGATCTTTTCTAGGAGGCGATCTGTGGATTCTTTCAATTTCTATTTTGCCCTGTGGCTCTAGAATATCAGGGCAGTCCTCCTTGATAATTTCTTGAAAGATGATATGTAGGCTCTGTTTTAATCATGGCTTTCAGGTAGTCCAATAATTTTTAAATTCTCTCTCCTGCATCTATTTTCCAGGTCAGTGGATTTTCCCAATGGGATATTTCACATTGTCTTCCACTTTTTCATTCCTTTGGTTCTGTTTTATAATATCTTGATTTCTCATAAAGTCACTAGCTTCCACTTGCTCCAATCTCATTTTTAAGGTGATATTTTCTTCAGTGGTCTTTTGGACCTCCTTTTCCAATTGGCTAATTCTGCCTTTCAAGGCATTCTTCTCCTCATTGGCTTTTTGGAGTTCTTTTGACATTTGAGTTAGCCTATTTTTTAAGTTGTTGTTTTCTTCAGTGTATTTTTCAGTATTTTTTTGGGTCTCCTTTAGCAAGTCATTGACTTGTTTTTCATGGTTTTCTTGCATCCTTCTCATTTCTCTTCCCAATTTTTCCTCTACTTCTCTAACTTGTTTTTCCAAATCCTTTTTGAGCTCTTCCATGGCCTGAGACCAGTTCATGTTTTTCTTGGAGGCTTTTGTTGTAGGCTCTTTGACTTTGTTGACTTCTTTAGGCTGTATGTTTTGGTCTTCTTTGTCACCAAAGAAAGATTCCAAAGTCTGATACTGAATCTGGGTGTGTTTTTGCCTCCTGGCCATGTTCCCAGCCAACTAACTTGACCCTTGAGTTTTTCAGCAGGGTATGACTGCTTGTAGAGTTAAGAGAACTATGTTCCAAGCTTGGAGGGATGCACCAGCTCTGCCACACCAGCACTCCTCTTTCCCCAAGAACCCCCAACCTGGACTGGGCTTAGATCTTCAGCAGGCTCTTCACTCCTGCTCTGATCCACCACTTAATTCCTCCCACCAGGTGGGCTTGGGGCCAGAAGCAACTGCAGCTGTACTACTGTAGATGCCCCACTTCCGCTGCCCCCAGGGCGGTTGCCAAACCCCGAACTCCTTCCACTCCCACAGCTTTTCCCACTAACCTTCTCTGTTGTCTTTGGTGTTTGTGTTACTGGTAACACAAGTCTGGTAACTGCTGCCGCTCACTGATTCAGGGTGCTAGGGCACGCTCCGCCTGGCTCCTGCTCTGGTTGTTCCACGCCGCCCATGCTGGGCTCTGCTCTGCTCATCTCCCAGCTCCGTGAGGGATAGACCTCACCCAGAGACCATCCAGGCTGTCCTGGGCTGGAGCCCTGCTTCCCTCTGCCAGTTTATGGGTTCTGTAGTTCTAGAATTGGTTCAGAGACATTTTTTATAGGTTTTTGGGTGGACTCAGCGGGGAAGTCACACTAGTCCCTGCTTTCCAGCTGCCATCTTGGTCAAAAATAGCTCTAGACAAAGAAACTGAAGCGGTCAAATGTTTGTTGATTTGCACAGTCTCTATGCCAATATATATATATATATATATATATATATATATATATATATATATATATATATATATATATATATATATATATCATGTATCATTTCTTTAAGAAGACAGTTTGGGGGCTCTAGAAATAGTGAGTATTAAATAATTTCATGAAAATTAGAGAATTATTACCTTAACTGACTAGAAACATTTTCCTGATATTTTAGTAATTTTCTAGCCAATGAGATTGTTTATTTGGTGTTTATTGCTTAGTGTTGAAATTCTAGAATTTCACCATTACATTTCCCATGTGTTCCTATGATTATTTAATGTGTCATTATTAAGTCTCCATTCAGGTCAATATATTTTGCTTGTATTTCCTGTATTTCTTATTATTTTTATTGTATTACAGTATGTAAAAGAGATTTACTATTTCTGCTTTTTCTACTTATTTTAATTTCTCTGTATCTAGCACATAGTCTATTTTTGTAGATAACATGCAATGCTGAAAATGTATACAATTCTTTAATGCTCCCATTATGATACTATAAAGTTTTCAGCTCTAAATTCTCCAATAATTTTATTAATTCCTCTTTCTGTTCTATTTTTCTAGGTTTGAGAGATGAGAAAAAAATTTTCCACAATTATTGTGCTTCTATCACAACAATGTATTAAGTCTATAAATATGCAAAAACAGAGATTACTTTCTTCAGAGTATTAATGTCAAGAAAGATATAAAAAGTATGATGCATACTGACCAAAAGTATTTCTCCCCATCATGAATGATGTACAATGCAGAATCCAAACAGAAGAGGAGTTTGCTATAAATTTTGAAGTCTTCTAGGACATGTTATTATATTGTTTACTTCAAACCCACAAATACTATAGTACCTACTAAATGAGATCCACAGTCATCCAAAACAATTGGCCTTATTATAAGTGGTTGTGAAATGCCCATTGTCCAGACTATTACACGCAGTTGGCTGATGCCTATGTACCAAGGTACATATACCTTGGATAGATATTGTAGATGGAAAAAGGAACTGTAGCCAATATTAAAAGGAGGAAAGCAAAAAAAAATCATAGAGTTAGAAAAGAATTTAGGGGTCACTTATACCAAAGACAGTATATTACAGAACTTTGGCCCAGACAAGCTAAGTGGTTTGCCAAAGGTGACACAGATAATAATTGACAGAACCAGGACTTAAAGTTGGCTTGAGTGACTCCAAGTTCAACCCTCCACTATGATGCTCTCTGCTCTCCATGATGCTGTCCAAGAGAGTGAACTGAATTGTTTGAGGAAATTATATGCTACTTTCATTTATTCTAAGTTTCTACTTGAAACAATACTCATCAGTATTCTTGTGGTGATACCATATGACTATAACTGATGGAATTATCAGTTTCCAAGAAATCAAAATTGTAAGTTGCCAAAAAGATAAGTGTTGTTGTAAACAGGTTGCTATGTATTATCTTTGAAGGCTCTTGAAGGGCCTAATCAGGAGGAATATAAACTGATATGAAAGAACATGTGAATGGAAAGGGGTGGTAGTTATATAGTTGCTATATAGTTGGGGTTCTTATATAGTCAGAGTTATGGATAATAGATTGATAATCTATATGCTATGATGGTAAGTCTAGAGGTTTAAAAGAAATCTCCAAGCACAGAGTGTGTATGTATGTGAGTGTGTGAGTGTGTGTGTGTGTGTGTGTGTATGTGTATGTGTATGTGTATCTCCTATGGAGGATATATAAGAGAAGATGGAGAAGGATGGCAAAGCATTTGTCCCATTGGTGGGAAGGCATATATTGATAAGTTCACAGATCCATTGAAGTTAGCAAGCAATGGGGAATCAACTGACAGTTTTTGAAAAGGAGATTGGCATTTTTAGATGTATGTATTGTATGAAAATTATTTTGGCAGCAGGGTGAAGAATGAATTAGAGAGTCCAGAAAGATCGATGAGCAAGATAAAGTAGCCTAAGCAAGAGGAAATGAGGTCTTGGGATGGGGTAGTGGTGAGGTGATGGAAGTATGAAAAGGGAAGAGGTGATCAATTGAAGAGATAATTGCTTAGCCCTGGGCCCTCCAAGTTGTCATGAACTCTCCCCTTGGTTTCAAAGGTGCCCTCTTCAGTGTAGTTATTCAGCTGAGGTCACAAATAAGGGTAGGCCCTTCAGAAGTTTATTGGATTGAAGAAGACTTAAATGGACAAGTCTATTTTTTTGCCTAGAATCATATTAGTGAAACTGGAATTATGACATGATTGGCAGGCAATTTAATCAATTATAACCCAAAATTATTGCTTAAATTTTCAGCTCATGACTTGAGACCACTTTGCTATCCTTGCAGTGGCACTCCAAATCTTCTGTGTGTTCACCTTTTGCTTATCTGTCTAAGGACTGTGAATAACCTATTAGTTGTAAATATTTGCCATGCCACAGACCAAGCCATCAATTGCTTTTGGTTGAACAAAAAGGACCAGATAATAAAATGACTTGAGTTTTGTTACTTGACTTGAGGGGACAATGATTCATATTAACAAATACTATTTATTAAGGACCTTGATTGTGTGAGGCACTGTGCTAGGTGGTAAGACACAAAGATAAAAATGAAATCCTTGCTTTGAAGGAGCATACCCTCTATTAGGGGAGAAATATGTACTATGTATAAATAAGTTTAGACAGCTATAAATATAACAAATACAAGACGACATTTTGGGAGCACTAGAATCTAAGGAATTCAGGAAAGACTTCAGGCACAAGATGCCATTTTATCAGAGTTTTGAAGGGAAACAAAGAATTGGAAGTGAGGTAAGAGTACATTTCAGGCATGGGGAAACACTAGGGCAAAGGTGTGAAGATGGGAGATAGAATGTTGTGTACAAGAGACAGCAAAAAGGCCCATTTGGCTAGACCATAGAAGGTGGGTAGAGGGAACATGTATAATAAAGTTGGAAAGGTAGCTTGGGCACTAGGTTATTAAGGGTTAAACAGAGTATCTTATATTTGAACTTGGAGGAAATGAAACTATTGGAGTTTATTGAGTAGGGGAGGGACACGAGCAGGCTTTAGAAATTATTCGGGGGACAGATTGGAGAGGGAAGAGAATTAAGGTAAGGAGGCCAAGAATGAGACTATTACAATAGTATAGGTGAGAGGTGATAAGAGCCTACAGTAGTATTGTGTTCATGTGAATAAAGAGAAGGGGACATGTGGGCAAGATATTGTCAAGGTAGAAATGACAGGATTTGGCAGTAGATTGGAAAAATGAAAGTGAAGAGTCAAGGAGAGCAATGAGGTTGTAACCCTATGCAACTGGATGAAAGGTGGTAAGCTTGACATAATAAGGAAGTTCAGAAGGGAAAGGGATTCAAGATGAAAGAGGATGAATTTAGTTTTGGATCTGTTGAATTTGAGATGACTAGGGGAAATACTGTTTAATATATCTAATAGACAGTTGGGATGGATGAATGGAGCTCAGTAGAGAGAGCTAGACATATAGATTTGGAAGTCATCAGCCCAGAGATGATAACTAAACACATGGTAGCTGATGAGGTCAACAAGTAAGAAAGTATATAAAGAGAAAGCAAATTTTGGCAGCATAGCAATGGAGAACTATGAGAATTCTCACGGAGGGGCATTTCCTTCAGTCATAGCTGTAACTGGGAATTATGGTACACAGAGCAAATTCAGTTGATTGGGTGGACTAGAAGGATACTATTTATGGTATGATCACTCTTGTGCATGGTAGACTAGAGACAGAGATCATGGGAATTGAGGAGATTGAGTCCCAAGGAAGGTAGGGTATTTAAAGAGGCATAGCATAGAGTGGAGAAGACTATGAGCCAGGTATTGAAATTATAGGGGAGGAAAGAGAATAACCTAGACATTGACAGATGATAGGAGGAAGGATATGAATAGGAGTGAATTTGAAAGGAGAAATTGTTTTTGGGTGACTGTGGCAGTGAAAGAGTCTGAAAATAGTAGAGTAGAGCAAGAAACATGCTAACTCCTTGCTTCCTCTGTGTGAGGTGATTTGGAGAGGGTAGTTAATATGTGATATCTTTGAGAAGAAAGTTAGGGTGAACTGAGTACTTCTCTTCCCATATCCTGAAAGGACATGGGAAAAGAAGATTAATAATCATAGGAATCAAAAATTTGGAGCTGGAAGGAACCTTAAAGGTCATCTAGTCCAACTCTTGGTTTTGAAAATGAGGGAGCTCAGGCAAAAGGATTGCAGAGGAGGAGAGGACCTGGGAAGAGTTATTGATGAGTTTATTACGAGAGATAGCAGAGATGGGGACAGGAATAGCTGGTGCTCACTCTTTGGCTAGTGTTCCAGACTTGCCTAAAGAGCATGGATCTCCAAGTCCAGAGGAAGGCCCTACAAGGAGAAAGGACTTAGCAGCAGGACCCAGCAAATGGCATTCTGGGAAGGAAGCAGGGAAGAGAAGCTCTGTTTCCATAGGCTGCTAGGGTAGAACATATTCAGGGGAAGAAATCATGCTTCTAGGATGTTGACATCTAGGGAAGAACCTTGCTTGCTTTATGTAAGCTTTACCCTCAATAAACTTTAGTGAGGGGCAGCTAGATGGCTCAGTGGATAGAACATTGGGTCTGGAGTCAGGAAAAACTGAGTTCGTTTCTGGCCTCAGACACTTACTAGCTATGTGACCCTGAGCAAGTCATTTATCCTGTTTGCCTTAATCCATTGGAAGAGGAAATGGCGAGCCACTTCACTATCTCTGCTAAGAAAACCCCAATAATAGGACCGTGCACAGGGTCACAAAGAATCACACATGACTGAATTAACTAAACAACCACAACAACAAAACTTTAGTAAAGTATAGCAAGGTTTTCTCTTTTGATAGAATCACTTTTAAAGAAGTTAATTCATTAACTCTACTCTTTTCACATTGTCCTGTGAACTATATTGTATTAACAACTTTGAGTATTACTCTTGATCTTTATTTCCTTGTTAAATCTGGTTCCAAACTTGAGGATAGATGTCTTGAATCATGACTGAAATAGAGGCTCAAAATATTAAGCTACAACTAACATTAGGGATCATAGACTCCAAACTTCTGTTTTTACTTAAGTGGAAACGGAGGCTCAGAGATTTTAAGTGACTTTCCCAAGATCACTTATGTAATAGATGTAGAACTATACCTCCATTTTGCACTCCCTGTCTACATTTCTCAGTAGCCAATTATAACTAAAACTAGAAAAAAAGAAAAGGATAACCATAGCTAGACCAGGGAACCAACAGCTAAGGACAGTGAATTTTTTCTTTCATGGGGTTAGGTTTTCTCCACCCAGTGTCCATCTTCACTGCATCATATCTCATACTAACACATATCACCAATTCTGTAACCACATGCTGGGCACTCTTCCCTCCTCCAACAGGGTCCTGAAACTGTAACTCTCCACTCACCAGTCACAACTTCACCCCAATTCTTGAGAAAGGATGGACCAGATGCTCTTTGGTCAACTCTTCATTTTGGCATGACTACACCTATACAAGTGAATTTGCTGCAGATAGAAGAATTTTTATTAATGCTTTGGGAAAAGGAGATAGAAAAGATCCTTGCCAGGAATGTGGTCCTCTTTGTACAAAAAAGGAGGAAGGTTCCAAAGGCCCAGATAGGATTTATAGAGAACAGTAAGTAAACTGTATTTTTACCACTACTTATGCTGAAGACAGCATAAATTATCATTTATCTGCCAACTCCACATTAGTATTCTTATGAGGTGGGTTAGTTTCATTGACTGATTTATGGTGCTATCATTTCAAAGGTAGAAATATAATTTATAATTGCATGTATGTTAACTCTCAGAGCAGCACTGCCTGAGATGTTGTCAATGAGTTCATTAGCTTACTCTGACAGAATAAAACCTGCTTTTAGGAATATTAAAATGCTCAAAGGATTTTCTGCTAGTTCTATAACAATGCAGTGATCCATTCACCCTTGAAGTTATCCAAATCCTTGGTGATGGGAAATAGAGAGTATATGGTAACAGTAGATCGAGGTTTTGTTCTAGTTTATTATAGCTCCACAGTGGTACCTAGAGATATGAAAGTGTCAGTATAATTGTCAAGACATTTACTAAAACCTATTATGTGCCAGACACTGTGCTATGCTTTGAAGATACAAAGAAAGAGAAAAACAATTGCTGTTCTCATGAAGCTCAGTCTGATGGGGGTGGGGCTGGTGGTGCAAAAAACTATATACAAACAAGATACAAACGTGATAAATGGGAGATAATCAACAAAGGTAAGACATTATCAAGACATCAGGAAAGGCTTTTCCAATTAGTGGGATTTTAGCTAGAACTTAGTGGGGATGATGGATAGAATTCCAGAGATGGGAACAGTCAGCAAAAATGTACAATGTCAGGAGTTCAAGGAATTCAAGAGTTCCTGGATTCCAGAGTACATGTAGGGGAGTAAAGCATAAGGGTGCCATGCAGGCCGTTTTCCAACCCATACTACACCAGGGATCTAAGTGGCTATGCCTTCTAGTCTCAGAAGACCAGTGACTAGACCCTGGGGGATGCAGAAAGGAGCCACAGGCAGGTGGAGCAAGATGTAGAGAGGAAGGGAGGAATGACAGGAGAAGTCAGTTAAAAATATATATGCACACAATATACAATACATATACACACAATACACATACACACATATATACATACACACATATATACACATATACATATATGCACACATATATACACATACAGACACACATATATACACATATACATATATGCACACATATGCACACGTACACATATACGTGTGAGTGTGTGTGTGTGAGTCTGAGACCACTATTAACATTAAAAATAGACATAGACCATTCTTGAAAAAGGCAAAAAGGAATTTATTGTTTTCTCATGAGAAAGGACATACCCCAGCATGGCCCAAGATGATGCCAGCAGTGTGTGTGCTGCATACAGCTCAAAGCAAGTTATATAGACCATAACACAGAGTTCCCTCACCCCCTACTGGTTCCTCTTCCCATTGACTAGGTTTGGAGCTCACATTTTAAATGCAGAATCTTTTCCCAGCAACAGAGAACAAAGAAGAAAAAGACAGGTGTGAGACCAGGGACTAGTATTCAGCAAAAAGGGAGAAAAAGCTAGATAAATGGGACCTTGCAGGTGTCTGTCTACTGATGTAATTTCTTATCTCTACTTTCTCAGGAGAGCAATTTCTAAAAATTAAAAGGGGTGCAGGGTGGGGGAGCATGGTAAGAGAGGTAAGGTCTTGTCCCATACTTAAGGGGCTTTACTATTTCAGCATTCCACTTAATTCCTTCTCTTCTCTTCAGCCTTCTGAAGATCCCTCACAACATTATTGATAAACTTCCTTTACTGCCCTATACTCTTTCACATCTGAATTCTTCCCCTTAAGTAAATATGGGAAGGATTGATTGATGCATTGACAAATCAACAGGGCAGTCCCCTTTATAAATACAAATACAGAGACACAAAAGAAAACAATAATTCAATTGTCCCTTTAAGATTCAAAAAGTCTTTTTCTATACAGCTGTCTGGCAGGGAACATTATCAATGAAGTCCTCTGGTCCTTGGTATTTGTTCCAGCTATCTCCAGCATGGCATCTCAGCATCTTCTTCTCGTGTTCTTGTAGGAACCGACTTTCTGTCCATTCTCCTACAAAAGTAACCTTAGCACAATTTTAAACTACCATGTCTAATCCTCATAACCCTGATCATCTTTACAAACTCAAAATTGGAAGCATGGACAATTGTCATGTTAAGAAATTCGCATCAGAACCCAGTGTCTTACACTTCACATTAATCCATTATTAATTTCCTCACCAGGAGGATGAGATTTCACTTACGGAATTAGTAACAGGCTCCAGTACATACATAAATATATTGAATATCAAATTTTTAACACAGTACATATAAAATCTTAAACTTTTAGTCATGCCATGTTTCTTTTGATGGCATTTACAAAATAAACCACAAGCCATTCTTTTTTAGCATCAATTGTAACAAAACTTTAGACAAGCATGATATTAATCAAATATCAAAATAACATTCTCACAAGCTCTTGACCTAATTGTCTCCATGCTGTTACCAAGAATTAAAGTCTCTAACTCATACAGGAGCACTAATTCTAGTCCTATAGTAACTTAAGAAATTCCATAATCAATTATTTGAGTACATTTGTTACTGTACTTACAAAACCTTCTGATTATAGAAATTTGCCACCAAGAGATTAGAGAGTTATCAGTTATCAGTACCATTAGGTCTTTGAATAGCAAATTGCAATAATCTGTTTAAGATATGACTGTAGTCTCACATTGCTGAAGGAATGTCTCCAAAGTGAGCCCTAACTAGCTCGCATGCATTTCTACCCTTATTCACAAGGCCTTACTAAGTTAGTGCAAAAGTCCTTAATGTAACACAAATTCTAGAGTATTATCAAGAAATTCCTAGTTATCACAGAATCCCTAAATATCACAAAGTTCCTTAGTCAAAAGGTGTTGTAATAAAATCTGACATTGGCAACAGTAACAGACTGATTACAGGAAAAATACTGCTGCTCTTAGAATCTTTTTAAACAAAGGGAACATCTTAAGGTGAGTCTTAAGTAGTTTACATAAATTTCTGCACATGCTCCTGTTCTAGATAAAAATACTATTAGATTTCCCAGTAAGATAACACAAAAGAACTCATATCTCATACTGACTATTTGCTTTGATCATAGAAACTTATTATAGAAGGAAAAAGAGCAGGGACATGACAGGATAAAACATCCTTAGCTTTGTTTAAATTCAGATAGGGTCACAATTCTCCAATCATGCAGTATCTGTTTCTCCTCATAGCCAGACTAAGGCATGGTCAGGTGGGAAACATTCCTTTCCAAAGGAACACAGTAGGGAAACTGATTCAGGAGGATCCCATCTTAGATTGAGGCTAAGATTGTCCCCTTGGCTTTTCTTCCAAATGCAAACGTCCACCTGTTAACAGTACAGGATCACATTCCCTCTGAGTAGCTTATCTTGTGCCATTTCTCTCAGATACTGATTTAATGCAGACAACTATACCCAAATTCAAACTCAAAACAAATTAGTTATGGTCCCAAGCACCTTTCACCGTAAACAGCAAGTCTCACTAGTCATAGCTTAGAGCCAGATGCAGTTGCTTTTCCTTTCATGGAATTGCAATAAGCAATAAAGATTTACTAGGACTCATATATATAAGAGATTCCATTAAACAGCTTTCTCTTCTTAAATTTAAACTTGTCCTGGTGTAAAAGCCAATTGTTAGAATCCTTTCTATGTATTGTACATAAACTTGTGACTTCTCAGCAAGCTAAGTTCATTGTTTAGGACCTACATAAATCAAACAAATTCTTTTCTTGGGGCTGATGACCTTGCCTATACAGATAATTTACAGGGGCCTTGGCAATTTCACAAAATAAGGAGAATTAACATGGATGCCAGGAAGGGATTAATGGTGGTGCCCTTTGCCTGCTGACTCCCATGCATACAGGAAGACTGTTCTGAATGGGCAGAACCAAATCGATAAGGCTTTATGCAATCCCCTTCTTTCCACATACAGTAATCAATTGACCATTTTTGGTTTTAGCATTAAAACAATAATAACAAAATAACCAAACTGCTCTTAACTGTAATAAAAACAATTAATTTCAATGACATCAAATACATTTCTAGATCATTAAAAATAATAATAATTATTTATAAAAGTATGGGCTGTGTTACCCTAAGTATACACACTGACTGGCAGGCTTCTCTAACTTTGGCCTCTTCCTCTACTTCCTACTTTCTTCTACCAGAATGTCACTGGCTGCCACTGCCTGTATACATTCTGGCCATCCCCATGTGACACTGTGTCTAATATTTTGGGGAGGGATACCACTGGCTTACACCACCCCCCCCCCTTATTCCTTTTTTTTTAAAAATTTTCATCCTTTTGCCAGGTGGGGGAAAATAAATCTCTCCCTCTCTTTCCAATCTGATCTGGAATGAGAGGGGTTAATAGAAAAACCTTGGGCCTCTTTGCTACCCTTTACTGTTTCTCTGAACACACTTATTCAAGGTCGATCCAAAGACACGACAAACCTAGGAATGAAACTTAAATAAAATTAAAAAAAATTCACAGTAGGTTTGGATATAATTGCCATCAATATCAAATTGCTTCAACAGGTTAGCTTACAAATAGAAATTTAGTATGCCTTCTAAAAATTATGCAAAGGATTTTACAAAACATTTCTTCATAAAAATGTTTCCCTTTCTCAAAAACAGCTCACAATTTATCCTGATATTATTATTAATTCCTAAGTACTAAATACTTCTTAAATTTGATCAATGAACCTTTTCCACATAACTGAAGAGAAAGAAAAGAAAATTAAACATACTTTTGTAAATACTTGATTTAGGCAATAACCCCAATAGCTTAGTTAACAATCTCACAAATTTCCAAAATGACAGCAAAACAACTTTAACTGAAAATCCCTTTAAATAAAGAGAAAGTTTGGTAATTTATGATTTCTTAAATTACAGTACCTGAAAATATTATAATACATGGTCAAATAGAATGACAGAAAAGTTTCCTAGCTCATTCGCCACCATTTTACAGTACAATTCTTAACCTAACAACATTTAGATTACAAGAAAAATTGATTTTCTGACAACAGAAATGATACAGTTGTTTACCAAATTATGCAATAAAGGAAAATTTTAGAAATACAACAGCACCATAAACAGTTAGCATTTATTTAAACTTAGAACTAAAACAATTAATCACCAATCTGTGTTGGATGTATTTCCAAGTTCATCTCATCACCATTGACATAAGTTTCACATCTAAGAAAATCCGTATAAAGATAATGAATATGAAGTAATTATATTCAACTAAAAACAGTTTACATTCAAATAGCATTTGTTTTATGTCAAGCATTGTGCCAAGCACCTTTATAATCATGTGATCTTTGTAATATCCCTGGGAATGAATTCCACCACCATACCCTTACTGAACAGTAAACTAAAGTAAATAGAACATTCTTGGGGCTATAAAGTTAATAAATTTCTCAATGCCAAATAACAATAGGTACTTTTAAAATTATACAAATACACATTTCTAAGTTCAATATCCTTGGCCCTTTATAAAGGAATATTATCCACAAATTCATATATTTCTTCAATATTTCAGTTCCCCATTCACATTCACATTTCTCTTGGGAAAGTTTTACAAAGGGTTTGGAATAACCTATTATAATCAGGTCAGTTCAAAATGTGCTGGTCCAGTATTCTAACTACTTCTTTCAGCCCTAGTAAAAAGGAAGCCTAAGGAATTTGAATCATTGCTGACAAGGTATCATCTGTTTCCCCTCCAGGCAGAGGAGTTTGATAATTAATTGAACAGTAATAATAATAACTCATAATAACCACTATTTTTACCTTGGCCAATATCCATATTAGATTTAATAGAACCCACCCATGGATCTAGCCCAAAAGGTGGGTGAACATAATTCCTTTCATCTCTCCAGAACTTTTTGTATTGGTTTTTAAATTAGGCTATCAGCCTTTCACTCAAATTAGTCTTGGCTGGCATTTTTCTTTTCTCTTGTCTTTCCCTTTCTACTTTGGTAACTCCCAATTAGCTAGTATGGCCCCCAGTGTGCTGTTGCCACCCATCCCCAGGGCTGAGGCTCACAAGATCTTGCTCTCCTTTTCCCAAAAGGAGGCTCACTTGATCTTGCTCCAACCCCAAGTCACCCGGGAATTGCTCACCAGTCTTGCCCTCCAGAGGACTCACGGATCTGGCTCACCTGGGATTCTGTACAAGACTTACATGACCAGATCAATTGGCCGCTCCTCCAGGTGGTTGTCCCTAACACTATCACAGTTCTGTTCCACTTTTGTTTTTGCCTCTCGAGATAGTCTCTCTTTGCATCCTTATCTAATCAGGAGGGAGGTTTACACAGCCTGTCCCAGAGCCACTGGTAATCACCATTGGGTGCCTGCTCTGGGAATTGGTATGCTAAGACCCCTCTCAAAAAAAGGCTTCTAGCCAATTCACCAAAACTGTGTGGGGCTGAGACCACTGCTCACATTAAAAATAGACAGAGAACATTCTTGAGAAAGGACACACCCCAGCGTGGCTCAAGATGATGTCAGCAGTTTGTGTGTGCATACAGCTCAAAGCAAGAGAGTTCCCCCACCCCCTACTGGCTCCTCTTCCCATTGACTGGGTTTGGGGCTCACATTCTAAATGCAAAATCTTTTCTCTGCAACAGCGAACAAAGAACAAAAAGACAGGTGTGAGACCAGGGACTAGTATTCAGCAAAAGGGGAGTAAAAGCTAGATAAACAGGACCTTGCCAGGGTCTGTCTACTGATATAATTTATTATCTCTACTTTTTCAGAAGAGCAGTTTCTAAAAACATAGATGGGGTGCAGAATGGGGGTGGATGGTAGGAGAGGTAAGGTCTTGTCCCATACTTAGGGGGCTTCACTATTTCAGCATTGCACTCATATGTATGTACACACATACACACACACACACACACACATTTTAAGAAACAAGGACCTTGTGTATTAAACAGTTTTGTGGATTGCTCAAAATTTGCCATAGACCAGTAGTTGGGAAAGAGTAATTGACACAGTGTTGACACACATGGACAATTTTGGTTATGTTTGTTGAATCATAATCACTTATGGTCTATCTACATCAATAACATTCAAAAGGATCTACTTTCACTCTTCTGGGTTTGGGTGGTGGTTAGACTAAGCAATAGTGAATTTTCCAAAGGCTAGGTTCCAGACTACAAACCAGGAGATGACTGTCATACATAACCACCTTCTTCCATTTAATAGATGAAAACAGTGAAGCCCAGACCAGGGAAGCATCTTTTTCATGGTCATGTAGTCAACAAGTAGTGAAGATCAAGAAAAATTATTAAGTAATAGGCAATAATACTAATAGAAAGAATTTATATGATGCTTTAAGATTTATAAAGTATTTTACAAATATTATTTCATATTATTCTCAAAAAGCAACCTGGGGATGGTGGCTGGAAAGCAGGGACTTCTGTGAGCTCCCCACCATGTCCCTCCAAAAACCTATAAAAATGGCTCTGAACAAATTCTAGAGCTGCAGAAGCCACAAAATAGCACAGGGAAGCAGGGATCCAGCCCAGGAAAGCCTGGATGGTCACTGGATGAGGTCTATCACGCACGGAGTGGAGGGGAGCAGAGTTCAGCATGGCAGGCAGCAGGACCAACCAGACCAGGAGCCGGGCAGGAGAGGCCCTAGCACCCTGAATCAGTGAACTGTGGCAGTTACCAGACTTCTGAACCCACAAACACCAAAGACAACAGAGAAGGTTAGTGGGAAAAGCTGCGGGGGACAGAGTTCGGGGTTCGGCTACTGCCCAGGGGCAGCAGGGGAGGTGCAGCTACAGAACTATAGCTACAGTTACTTCTGGCCCCAGGCCCACATGGTGGGAGGAATTAAGTGGCGGATCAGAGCAGGAATGCAGAGCCTGCTGAAGATTTGCATCAGGTCTGGGTTGGTGGTTCTTGAGGAAGGAGGAGTTCTGGGGTGGCAGAGATGGCTGTATGGAAACATCTCTGAAATCAACAGCACATCCCCTCAAGCTTGGAACAAAGTACTCTTTGCTCTACAAGCAGTCACACCCTGATGAAAAACTCAAGGGTCAAGTAAGTTGGCTGGGAACATGGCCAGGCAGCGAAAACACACCCAGATTCAGTATCAGACTTTGGAATCCTTCTTTGCTGACAAAGAAGACCAAAACATATGGCCTGAAGAAGTCAACAAAGTCCAAGAGCCTACATCAAAAGCCTCCAAGAAAAACATGAACTGGTCTCAGGCCATGGAAGAGCTCAAAAAGGAGTTGGAAAAGCAAGTTAGAGAAGTAGAGGAAAAATTGGGACGAGAAATGAGATGGATGCGAGAAAACCATGAAAAACAAGTCAATGACTTGCTAAAGGAGACCCAAAGAAATAGTAAAAAAAAATTGAAGAAAACAACACTTTAAAAAATAGACTAACTCAAATGTCAAAAGAGCTCTAAAAAGCCAATGAGGAGAAGAATGCCTTGAAAGGCAGAATTAGCCAAATGGAAAAGGAGGTCCAAAAGATCACTGAAGAAAATACTACCTCAAAAATGAGATTGGAGCAAGTGGAA